>NW_010425290.1:0-48669 GCF_000710305.1 Buceros rhinoceros silvestris
GACCGGCCCCAGCCCGGCCCTGACAGAAGCCCAGGGTGATGCTGAACGCTGCCAGCTCGTCTCAGATCACATCATTAAAATAACAGAAGTCTGCATCCGTGTGAGACCACTGCTCACTTGTTCGTCTTCATTTTTTAGACGTGTGATGGTTTCTTGCTCTTGAATTTGGCCAGGAAAATATAGGAATGCCTCACAAAGCGAAGGCTCCTTCTCGTGCCTCTCAGGTTTGTGCGCGCTGGGGGACCCTTCCCGCCAGCGAAGATTACTTTTGTAATTAGCCACTCCCTTTGGAAACACTGTCCAAAATATTCGCAATCAGATTTCCTGCAGTGCTCTGCGTTCGTGTTAACACACCACTAACTAACTTATTCATGCACGTTTTCAAAAGTCAACTACTGATCTTTTTTAAACGTATTAAATATATATATATCTGTGTTCACACAGAGTTTTCTATGCAGAAAACTGTGCCACAGGAACTGCTCATGTGTCTTTGTAGGGCTGTAGCTTAGATTAGTGTGTGTATTCATGTATCTACAAATTTACATTCCCTACTTGGTAATTTCGATAAATTCAGGCATTCTTAAGTGTTACCCATATTCTTGTTTCTGTAGCTTAGGTGTTTTTTAATTTATCAATACATAAGACTGTAGAGCATTTGCTTTTCAAATAAACTCAGCACAATGTCAAAATAACCACAAATGTGTCTTTTAGCAGCGTTCAGTCAACAACTGGTGTTCTAAAATAACCATTGTTAATATGGCTTTATTTCCTCTTATTCAATTAATAGGGTTTTTCTTAAATAATTCTTATTATCAGCAGTATGCCGATGGCCTAGGCTAAAGTGTGCATTGGGCTGCAGCCTTATCTCATTGACACTGAAACTAATCTACACTACTGCTTCCAAAAAGAGTTGCTTTTTCCTACGTAGAACAACTGCGAACTTAAATTGTCTCAATCTGTTACATTTTATTTTGATATCCTAGGATAAACTTCGGTAAAGTTCTTGAACGCTTCGAGTGGGAAAAAAAAAAGCTCTGATTTCTTTTTCAAACTTTGAAGTGTAGTCACGCCTCTTTTCAAGGGGTCATGAATGGATCACTGCTGCCACATAAATACACTGTCATGGATTTTTCTGTTCAAGAAAATGAAGTTCTGACTATGTTCTTTAGAGGGTTGTATTTTTGTGGGGGGTAAGCTAATTCTGTCTTGTTTTGTTTTTTTTTTGCTTTAGCTAAAAAACTAGGAATTACTGATGTGCCAGCTGAGGTGGTTACTTTTATTTCCCACGCAACACAGAACAGATTAAGAACGGTCATAGAAAAAGTAACAGTGATAACCCAGCACCGAATGGAATCGTACAAAGTAAGTGTGCGCAGAAAGGTGGTGTATGTTACGGAATGATGCAGCGTGTAACTGTTTTTCCGTAGCACATGATAGGTGTTTTGTGTTCACTCTGCGTGCAAAGCATGTTTTAATTGCCGGTTTGTCTACCTCAGCAAATAGAAAGCGGTGGGATGATAGCACTGCTTGCCAGACCTGTCATCTTCCTTGGTGATAGAAATGGTGTGTAGAATTATGTTTTCATCCTTCTGTGCTTAAGTGTCAAGCATGGAATATCTGTTCAGCTATTTCTGTTCATGGTTTGCGACTAAGACTGTTGATTTTTGATGTTTTTGACTAAGGTATCCATTGATTGGATCAAAATTGCTTCAATATATGGGAATCTATAATAACTTTACATGTCTTTGGCTATGAGAAATACTAGTATTTTACAAAAGCTACCAATTTGTTTTAAACTAGCAAGTAAAGAATTCAGCTGTAAATTCTTCACTGTAATTTAACAGTGATGCTCTATTTAAAAAGAACATTTTAAAATTAAATGTTGCGCTGATTTAATTGTTCGTGATTGTATTCTTGAAGAAAATTTAAACAATTTAGATACCTTAAACCAGGGGTAAAGTTTAAGTATCTGCAAACCATTTTGAAATTTGTTAATAGTTGTTAAACTGGTGTAAAAGCAAGATGGCAACAACTGTAGTTGTGTGTTGTGTCTAAGCTCTGTTTAGATTTCTTTACACATACACATCGAGTAGCTCTGGTTTGGTCTTTTGCTTGCATTGGTTTTTGGATTTACTGTTGTTTTTCTTGACTGAAAACCTGGTCAGACAGCTTTGGACTGTATCTTTGTTTGCTATTTCCCAAACCTGAGTCACATTTGGACTAACTATACGTGGCATTTGCAAGAAAAATTATCTTTGGAATCTGTGACTAGAATAAACTTCTATGTGATAGAAAAATGGATTTAAAGAAGCAGCCACTATGCCTATTACTTACACCTTTTTTTGCAATCGATGGATATATTCTACTATACTGGGCTAAAAGTAGAATCTCCTTGTTTCTTGCCAACATTCTTCATTAGCTTCAGCAGTGTTACATCCCTCCTTCCTTCTCTCTAGGATGGTGACTGAGAAGGAAACACTTCACTTACTCCATCTTAAGCCAAAGATACATTTAAAATAGTATCTTACAGATTCTTAGAAAAAGCCATGAGTGGTGTCTCCAGTTGAACCATAGCATTTTCATTAGCTTCTGTTTATTCCCTGGTTAATGGTTTTCTTTGATTTCATAGCATTTCAGACAAAAAGGAAAACATTAAGCAGATAAAGGAGGTGGAAGCGATGTGGATAACTTACGTTTTTGACTGACATTCTGAGTATCCCCCATGCATCTTGTGTCATAAATTCTTACTAACTGTTGGGTACTAGAAAAGCTTGTGTGCTCTTAGCTGTCATGAAGTTCTTCTATTTTAATTGTAATTAGAGGCTTATTTTCAACTGACTTTTTAGCTGTAATGCTCTTGTAATGCTTCGTCATGTCTGTAACTAGTTCAAGATGAGTACAAATCCAGGAATTGCAGTTTATAACCAGGCTTATATCCTACATCTAGGATTGCTCAGTAATAAAGTTAATCATCTTAGGATTTTTTAATCTGTAAGGTCTGTTGGTTTCATTTTTAACTCTTTGATGTCTCTGATAAATCAATTCTTGGTTTTTTAAATTTGTCTAGATATTAATTAAGTAATCTAGGTTGAAGCTGCATTATTACGCATAGGATGGCTTAATTCTCTTGAGCTTAAAAAAATAGAGAACAAATTTATTTTTTGATGGTACAATGGAAATATTTTAATGTATAATACTTAGTCTTCTTTAAATGCATGTTTTTTTAAAATGTCTTATTTTACAGGATGATGAATGGTACGAACAGGCTACAGATGTCCGATCACAATTAAAGTTTTTTGAACAGTTGGAGCGTTTAGAAAAGCAAAGGAAAGATGAACAAGAGAGGGAAATCTTGCTAAAGGCTGCCAAGGTATATGTTTTACTCTTTTTTTTTTTTTTTTTTTTTTTTTTTTTTTTTTTTTTTTTTTTTTTTTTAAACTGCTTAACAATTCATAGTTTTCAAATAATTTAATGAAATCTGTTTTATAACTGCATTTTGTTTCTTCTAACAAAAAGATACTGTCCTTGTGACATTTCATTAAGTCATGCTATCTTACCTGTGATGATCGCAGACCTGACCAGACCCAGATCTGACTGGAATGCCCCTGCATTTTCAGGATACAGCTCTGAATTTGATGAGTTCTTGGGAATATAGGAGACAATGACTAGCGTATTTTGAAAATAACTTGGTGAAATAATGTTCACAATTGCCTTTGAAATTTAATAGGTGCCAGGGTTTCTGTGCCATTTGAGAATCATTGCCTACACTTCTGGTATTTAAACACAATTCAGTAAATTGTTACGGATTTTTTTGAGGCTTTTTACTTCTTGAGTTTCAAGACTTGGGTTTTCTTGTGTTATTTTGCAGCGTCTCTTTAAAGTTACACAGCAGAATAATTTTAGGAAAAGTTTTGCCTGCTGGTGGTACCTCATCTGTTGTCTAGTGTAGAAGAGCATAAACACATTTAACTTGCGCAGTGAAAATTCTGGTTTAATTATTTACAATTTGGAGCCTTGTTAACAGCCAAAGTCCAGGTTTTGATAAAGAATAAGATAATGAAGGAAATGTTTGGGCATTGGAGTGGATGGTATTAAATAATCAAATGAAAAGCTGATGCAAAATGAAGAAATAGATGGAAATTAAAGTGGATTCAGCATGAGCCTTTGAGAAGCCTTGAAACCAATTTGGTAATTTTGCATTGGAATTCTCTAAGGGGTGAGAAAGATACGTAAATAAGGGTCAAAGAAAGTGTTGGATTTGCAGGTTTTGTTGTCGTTTTGAGTAGTGGGTTGGTTTCTTCAGGAGGAGAAAAGAAAATATTTGGCAATGGTGTTCTGATTGATCTACCACTGTATTTTCAGCTGTTAAAGTAGTATGGGATTGTAGAATTTGCAAGCAGGCAGGTGGGGTTGGGTTTGCTTCCAGAAATGTTTTTGGGAGAATGAGAGATAAAATCAGGCATGAAGATAGAAGAAAAGAAAGTTATGTTTGAAAAAAGATTTAGGATTTTTGGCATTCTGAGAAAAGACACTGTCCGAGAGAAGAACACTTGTGAAGTTACAAGAGCATCTTTAAAGCAAAATAGCAGTATTATTTGGCTTGCTAAATGAGAGAATATTACAAAATCTTACATCCTGTGCCTGGGAAGTACTTGAGAAATAGAATCTTCGTATCGCAAGCGTAGAAGAATAATGACTGATGTTCGTATTCGAGTGAGGTACTTTGGGGGAAGACAGACTTGACAGGAAAGGAAAAATGGTAAGTTATGCTATAGTAGCAGTCCAGCATGCAATTGCTTCTTAATTAAAAACCTAAAAACTGAGAACAAGACTATTTTGTTTCAGGAGCTAGCACTATCTCCTGTACTTCAGGGATCTCTGCATCATGTTCCACAGCGTATGCATACTGTCTGGAACATATGGCTCAGAGCATTTCTCTAATTTACCTCCTAGTAATTTTTTTTCATAATAGAAGTGTTTAAAGACACGTTGGTCCCCACGTCTTGGGGACGCAGTCACCTCCTGCTGTTGGAACAGCTCCTGTTACAAACATCCAGATGATATGATCTATCAAATGTAAAAGCTGTACAGGGAGAGATTGCAGCTGCCTTGATTGTCATTACTTCTGGGTGATCTTCCTAATATGGGAATAAAGGGGTAAAACAGAAGTGGCACGAGGTGTGACCATCTTGTGTATAAACATCTTGTGTAGAATGCAGTCTTTTTAAAGAAAATGTTTGGGAGAGAGTCAACTCTTAGCTCTCATTTTTTTTCCCAGTAAGAACCCACTGGCTGTTGTTTCCGTGTTTGTGCAGAAGCAGAGATCTTTTGTTATCTGTCTTTGGTGACTGGTATGGGAAATAGCAAGAAGAGCTAAGGAAAGTCTTAAGACAGTAGAAAGGTCAAAAGCCAGACTAAAATCACTTGAGGAATTTACCTTTACATTTGACATGGTCTGTGTGAGGACTCCCTAAAACAAAAACAACCCAGTGAAGCACAGGTCTTACTGTAGTAGAAGATGTGTTCCTTGCTGCTTTCATAGCCGTTTCCAAAACTTGGAAGATACAGGTTGCATGTGTCAAATCGAATGAGGTTCTGTTTCGGGGCTAATAATGGAAATATTTCTGACAGCATGAGGTATAAGAGTTTGTAATTTTGTTTTGTGGGGGGGTTTTTTTGTTCCATTTTATTTCTGAATTTTTTTTGGAGAGGGTGGTACTTTCTACAGTAAAGAGGTACAGCTTGGGGTCGTCCTTGTTTTCAGAAAATGAATGAATAATACTTCTATGATCTAATCTATACAGTGGAACGTGTTAAAATTACCGTGGTAATTACTGTGCTCAAACTGGCTAAATGCATGCTTGTTTTATTAATAAATTTTGAAAATTAATTTCCAATCTATACATTCTGTTAGTCTTACCGTTCTGAGTGTTCTGTATTAGTAGCACAAGCCTGTCAAATTTTGGGGTCTTAAATATGACTATTCAAGGAGTAAAATTTATTCTGCAAGAAGAATAATTGTTTGCAAAGTTAATTCATATTTATGGAGGATGGTGATTTTTATGGTACTATAGGCTGAAGGGCTTTTTTCCTGGAGAGGGATCACTGAAATTTGGCGATGCAGATTTCCTTACACACACGTCCTGTGATTACTCGAAGGGGCTGCCTCTTTGAGCCAGAGATGAGTTCAGTCGTCATGCCAATTTAATCCCTTCCCTCTCTTCTGAGAGATGTAATGCAGCTTTCTGTGAGATGAAGCGCTCTCTGAACAGGAACCTATAACTCTGTTCTGATGAGAGGGGAGCAAAGAGGGAATTATGTTGAGATAATTTTCTGAATTTTTAGAAATTTGTTGCTTCAATTTTAATGATTTTTAAATAAATCTTTTTTTAGACCTGTAGTCTTGCATTCCACCTCACTGTGGTCACAGCTCTGAATAGGGTTTTACCCTCAGCTATGCTGCTTTTAACTTTCACTTTTTATTAACAAAGCTAATGTGAAAGCAAAGTGTTTCATGTTGCCAATTTAATTTCTTTAATTAAAAGTGAAAGTTATAAGCTGGTACAGCCGTGGGTGAAGTTCTAATGTCATCAATGGGGAAAAATAAGTTTAAAATTGAAACTGTTGGCACAGCAGTGGCTCTCAATAGTACAGCACCTGCAGTTGTGACTCTCGACTTTATTTTATGAAAAAAGATGAATTTGAAGCATTAAAGACTCCCAGTGTATGTGTTTGGAAGGGGAAGTAGAGCTGTAAGTGTCTTAACTGGGATCAGATGTTGCTAAATGCAGGAGACTTATTTAGGAGAGACCCTGTAAGACATTTTCCAACACAGCTTTAACAAGCTGAGACTTCAGAATTATTATAAATCTAATAGAAAACTTTGTTATAAGAACAGTGTAAGCTGCACTGAACAGTGCAGCTCTGACATCATGAATTACAACAAAATAGTGAATAATGATAATTAAATACATCGGAAGGACCGTTAGTCTGCCCAGCTGCCCAGACACACAGAGGTATCCTCCAATTTTAAAAATAATTGTTGCACATATTTCTTACATGGGTTATAGATAACATCAATATTTTAAAAATACTTTTGCTTTATAATTTAAGACAAGATCCCCTTCTTAAAACTTCCACGTGTCTTTAGATGTCTTTTTTTTGTGGCACTCTTCCTTCATACAAGCAAGGGGAAAAGCTGATGTTTGGAACATTAGGGAGTTTGGTAACATGTAAATGAAACCCTGTATTTCTAATGTGTTTTGAATACACACATTTAACATATGCTGCTTTTCATACTTTGAAAGTCTAATATGTCCATGGACCTATTGTGATCTATGCCATTTTCAGATAAAAAAGATAGCAAGTTCTTTTACGCAAAGCACTTTCATTCTTAACAATTAAAATATCTGGCTGTCTGCTCTAATAAAAGTAGTTTATGCTTGGGAGAAATGTTAACAAACCTGGTTTGGTGAGTAAGTTCTCAGTAGGAGAGCGCATTTAATGTATATAAAAATATGTTGTCTGGTTAGGATCAGTCTTCGGTTTCTCTAAAATTACTGTGGGAAGCTAGCTTGCTTCTAAAGGTGTTTATTCATCAGCATGAAAATACATTATGTAAACCTAGCTTTATAAGTTTACAGATCTAGACATGAAGAATAGAGAGGGGAAGGGAAAGGACTTGTGATAAACTCCTTGGAAATATTTGAGTTGGGGGGTTCTGTGATTGTTTGGTGTCTCTAAAGCTTTAGAGGAAAGAGGTGTTGGTGCATTGAAAGATTTTGGAAAACCAAGTTTCACAAAACAGGTGAGATGTAGCATATTAAGATTCTTAAGTTAGAGGGAAAGGGAAAAGGAAGACAAAACCAAAAATATGAGATGACTTCAAAGAAAAAAATTGAAACTGGATTTAAAATCTCAGAATGATTAGACAGTAGCTTGATAAAAGTAAGTGCAAAGTATTAAAACAATTGGTGAGTAAAAGTGGTGGCATATAGACAAGCACTGCAAGAGCTGAGCAGCAGTAAAATTGTTCAAACTCTTCAGAGGGAGGAAAAGATGTTCATGTGTGGAATGGAGTGTAAAGAGAAGCCAGTGACATTTTTAAAGCTTATCTAGGCACCTCTGTTAAGGTTGACATTTTCGTTTGCTTGTATTTGCTTTAATCTATGTTGCATCAGCGTTGAAGAAGCCTTTTATCGTTTACATTAGATTGTAAAGTGAAGAATTAATAAAATGGTCAATTTTATACTTTAACACATTTTAGCTTCTCTGTGCTGGTTATTTTGTTTCTGAAGCTTGCTGATGTGCAAACTGACATGGTAGTTAGCAGGCAGGTATTTTAGTCTGAATAATCTGTTTTAAAAAATCTATTAAAATTTATCTCAACACAAAAAACTAGAAAATAACAGTTAAGATCCTTAATTTTTTTTGTGTTACTACTTGTACCAGTAATAACATATCCAATGTAAAGTTGGAATTCTACTTGTCTGAAACAAGACCTAGCCTGAGCTCTTTGAAAAGGCCATTTCGTGTGGATTCAGGAAATAAACAGAAACTCACTGTGTTACTCTTAATGTAAAAGTAGTTCTAACTTCCCCTTCAATCTGGGTTTATATATCTGATATCACCTGGTATTTAAAATCTTCGTTACTGGAAAAATTCCGGTATTTAATATCAGTCAGGAGTTGAGTACCCATTTTCACCTCTGGAATAAGTTTTATTATTAATTTATTGTGAGTGGACTGGACGTTTACACAGATCTGCTTTTTTGCCTGCTTTTGGGGTCTGCTTTTTCAGATAACACTGAACTCCAGATCTACTTTTATTTGGTCAGTTTCTGGGGAAAAAAACCAAACCCAAACCCCAAAACAACCAAAAACCAAACCCCCAAATTTTCAAGGCAGTGGTTTTTTAATCTGTAGTGCTTTCGGAGTTTTTCCTTCACTTAGGGAGTCCAGGAAGTTGGAGTGTTACTTTGCATCTATTACTTCAATTTTTTTGTTACAGTGTCCCCAAACGCAGTGTAGATCTGGTGTGTTTTCTAGGATTCTATCACTTGTAGAAACTTGTCAGTGATATTAGAAGTCTCAGCTGGAATGTCCCAGGATACTTTGCTTTCTCCTTAAGCTGAAGTGCTTTTAACTTGTACTTTGCATTTGGCAAATGATTCAGCTTCATGCAGTAGTATAACAACACTTTGTATTTCTGTACTGCTTTTACTGTGAGACTCGGAAGACAGTACGAGTTCAGTGTACATTTATAAATATATCATCAAAAGCCAAGAAAGGGCTGAATATGATTTCCCATACATCATACTAGAGAAACTGAGGCACACAGTGATTGAACTGTTGAACAAGATGTCAGAGCAAGGACCTAATTCAGCTCAGTCCCTAAATACTTGCATCCTAAGTCCATCTCCTAGAGAAGCAACTCATTGAATGTGTGGGGTTTTTCTTTCCTTTTTTTGGTTGGTTGGTTTTTAACCCAAGAAGTACAAGTATGATCAAGTTCTCAGTAATTTCTCCACTGAACAGTCCCAGTTCTCCAGCACATCCACATATTACATGAAATGCCTTTTTGTTCTTTACGCATCAACTTGATTAGGTTATCTACATTTTATTTTGTGTCTGGCTGCAGCAGTTAAGAGGAATCTCAGTCTACGTTAAATTGGAGTTTCTTTCTTGGTTGACACAACTACAACATGAGAGTCTAATTGGGTCATTAGCTATGTACAGATTTTAATTTCTCGTTACTTTACTCCAGACAAATCCTGGGAAAATGCCTTTTGTGCTAACAGGCACAAAAACACTAGTAGGTGATGTTGGAAGATGATGCTACTGTGCTCAGTGGACAAGTCAAGCACATCATTGAAAAATCTCATTATTGTTTAATTTGACCGTGCTTTGCCATCACTGTTTTATGTATGCTGTGTTAGCTGAAAAAATAATCAGTTAAAAAAAAAAACAACCCAAAACAGAAAAAAGAGAATTCAGTCACTGGTGCCCTGTCTGCCAAATCATAGTCAAGGCTCTCTCCAGGTATTTCAACAATATTACATGTCCTCTTACCCTTAAAACTTATCTCCCTTTGGTTTTCTTCATGGGTTTTTAACTTCTGAACAGAATTTATTATGAAAAATCCAAATAAAGTGAAGAAATCCAAGCATATGTAAGCTTTTGCAAGCTAATATTCTTTCAAGTTTCAGGTCTGTCTTCAGCACAGAAAGAGGCAGAGAAAGATAGAAGGGGGCATAGATGTTTCTTTAAGAGTTGTGTAAATGATATAATTTTAAATCTCAAAAGAAATACCAAAATAAACCAATTACTTCCAGGTATTGGGAACAACAGTTTTGTATGGATCTTGCAAGTTTTATTGCAGCTTCTTACAGGGTTTTTTTATGCAACCTTTTCTGAATACTGGCCAATCATGCACTTAAAGTATATGCATATATTATCTACCTCTCAAGTTTTGAATTTCATCAATTTGAGTATGCTTAGTGAACATAAATAAGAATTTAATACTTTTAACATGTGGCTGTAAAACAGTCTGTATCTGAAGAAATGTACTGTTACGGGTGTTACTGCAATTAAACAGTTATTCTTAATGGTGGTTTAGAGCTATTGTTTCTGGTTTTGATGGAAAATATGAAAGACGCCATTTGGCAATATTTCTCCATTAATATTATTAGTAGTGCATGAATGAGTTCAGTTTATGGTTATTTCTATGCTGTACTCAAAGTAAGCTCGTATGGATAGTAATATCTTTATTATGAAGATTTACTGCTTGGGAGAGCAACTTTACAAGGGTTTTCTCCGCATTCTCTACTCAGAGCTGAATAAAAGCTTAGTTGCAAGCAGTAAATTATTTTAAAACAAATGACTGCAAGGAGTTCAAATTAAAAAGTTCAGATAATGGAAAGGGTGTCACTTCCGTTCTTGGATGCGTGAATTTGTTTAAATAATTGAAATCTAAACCTGTATGGAAACTCTAGCATTGATGAAAACGGTATTTTAAAAAAAGTTAAATTTGGAGTACATCTTAGTTCCAACTGAATATTTAAGAGCCTTTTGGGTGAGGCCTTTGGGTTTGAAATTGCACTTCCATGAATTTAAGCATCCCATCTTTGACACCTTGTATCCTGTTCCCCTTTCTTTGCTATTTAACTTACTGCAACAGATAAGGGGTTCTTAAACCATCTGTTAACCGGTTTTCCCCATTTTTTTTAAACATGTAGAGTCGCTCAAGGCAAGAAGACCCAGAGCAAGCTAGACTGAAACAAAAAGCAAAGGAGGTAAGCAGAGCTAGAGATCATTACACTTGACATTTCAAGGCTTGAACATATTAATTTTTTATGCCTTGCTACTTGTATATCGTTAATAAAAATCTGACTAAAAACTTTTTAGGATGTATTTGTTGCTTTGCCTTTGATCTTTATGTTTGCAAACTAATACATTAATACATATGAAGCCTAAGGAGATTTTATAAAAGAATATTTCCATACATTACATTTTCATTTCCATTTTAGGTAGCTGTAGCTTTTGTTTGGTTGTTGATGACAGCAGCACTAGATTTTGGTGAAAAATATATGCTTTTGTCTTTTTGTAAAATGTCTCTTTCTTAGAAATGTGCTACCTAACAATTTTGTTCTGGTCTTTCAAGTAGTGTAATTGCCAGTCATTTTCTCTACAATGTGGTTCAGCGGACTATTTACTCATCGGTCTAAATTACAATAATCTAAAAATCATCAAATAATTTCAGATGAAGTTTTGATATGTTATTTTAAGAGTAACAATTTGTGAACTACTGAGCACCTTAATTTGCTGTAAATGAGAGTGGCTGTCCTTTTGCTTAAGGCATCTGATAGCTCAGGATTGGCTTGTAACTTAAATCAATTAGACTAAAATATGTAACAGTTGAAAGTCATTACTATTTCAAAAAATTAGCAACATCATTTGGAGCAAACTGATGCTGGAGTTTTTTGCCAACTTCTTTGGATGTACGAGTTAAAAGGTAATAATTGTACATTAGAATGTAAATCTATACAGAAAAATGCATGTAACAAGTTCTTTTGTATTGACCCGTTCTTCCTGATTTGTTTCCTTGTTGGCAGTATTCTATAGTTCTGTTAGCGATACAGTTTTTTTTATATATATCTATAACAGTCCAAAAAATCCAAGTATATGGTTGAGTTTTGTCTTTTTTTTTCCATTATGCCATTAGGTAGTAAGATTTGCTGAAATGAGGCCTTAGGTAAACATTAGGCCATGCCTTAGTGTTTTCAGAGTTGGGTTTGTCAAGCAAGTATTCAAATGAAATAATCAAGTTATTTGGCAGGAAAAGATATAGGATTTTAATACTGCTTGAGTTTATGTAGCCAGTGTATGCAAAGGAAGGATCAGATTTGTGAAAATCATTGATGCAGGCAAAACTTGATGTTGAGCCGAGAACTGAATCTACCATGCTGCTGGAAGTGAAAGCAAGCTAGAAATTGCTGCTGCAGTATCTGCATTCATCGTAATTCTTGTTCAGCCTTTGGAAACTTGAGGAAGCAAAAGTAAACAACAGAGCTAATAAAAACACATTTTCTAGTAGTCAGATAGTGGTTCCCTTTATAGCTGTGATAGACAACTTGCACTCTAGCCAGTGTTGTTGCTTTTGGTGGTGTAGCTGCACAGGCACTCTCCCTTGTATGAAAATTTGGGTTGTCCATATAAGCTGTGTTTCTTACCCACTAGAGGGAGTGATGCTGTGCTGACATGTGGATATAAGAAAGCATATGAAATGTATTTTGAGTAATGGTAATAGTGGTATTAATAAAGAGGCAGCAAATATTTTCATGGTAACTTAATTAAAAATGCTTAGATCCAACTAGTATGTGATTTTAAAGTAGTGGTGTTCGTGGATATGATAACATGTTTGAGTGAACCCAGAATGTATACTAGGTTTTCTGTTTGAGTGCTGCACCCTATTCTTTTGTACATTAGCCCTGCCTTCTTTCCCACCCTTCTAATGAAAGTATGTAATTTGCTGGCACCATGCCCCTGTCTGAAGTTGAATTTCATTCTATGTATTTGAAACCATAAGAAATACAAGCATGTCTCTGTTTTTAGTAATTAGGGTTCTAAAGCTCTTTCTTGAACTAAATACTTTCACCTGGAGTATTCAAATATATTCAGTAAAAACATATTCTTTTGCATTAACTTTTGCAAAGGGGAGTGAGGAAGTGGGACTGGCAAGATTTTGGTTTAATATTGTTCTTTTTCCTGCATTGGATACTGAATATATGCTGATGTCTCAAATTGTATTGGTGCTGCCAAAATAAAAAATAACCAATTTTATAGTATAGAAGGTCAATTAGATAGTGTCTTTGGCATGGCTTTGTTATTTATTTGAAATTAAAAGATTTTAATCAACTCCTACAAAAATGTAAAAATTTTGAAACTCGACTGCCAGTTGGGCTACTGTTAATTGTGCATATGATCCATAACTGAGAGAGAAATAGGGTTTCTGCCAGGTTTTGTATAAGCTGATGAGTTTAATACTGTCAGCTTCGATAATAAGCTGGATTTGAAGTTGTGTTTCCATGATTCCCGCGTCTTGAATGTTGCCTGAAGACTTCTGTTACTGAGAGATTCTTCTGGCCAGTAGTAGAGTGGCTGCTAGGTAGTATTTTAAAAAGCATAGGGGGCATCCAAGAAACCTCTGCAGCATTTTCAGCTTCTGTTACTTGTTTAATGATATGAATGTCAGATAGGGTTTTTTTCATATCAGCAAAGCAGCTGATAATTTCATTTTTATGTTCTGGAAATGGGTGATGTTTCAGACTTCGCAGTGTGCCTGGGTTTCAACAATACACTACTGTATTGCTTCTGCTAGCCAGGCCATCCGGAATCGTCCTCTTCAAAACTGTGTTTGACCCTGGTTCCCTGCCAGATAGAAATGGATGAGTATCTAAAACAAATGTAACCCATATATGAAGTCTGATAAAGAGAATATAGCCAGGATACTTAATGAAGACAAAAGTCAGAGGGAGGAAGTGAAATACTAGAAGTAGTAAAATCTTTTAAGAAAGTCTTTTTAATGTTTAAGAAAAAGCTTTTAAGAACATTGAAAAAACTCTAGAAAACATTGCTTTGGAATTCCAAATAAATGTACCAACACAAGAATAACAGTGAAGAGAGAAGAAAGAGGACTAGCAAAGGGTATTTGTTCCAGAACATGCTCCTTCATGGATATGTTGGAGCCTTTCATTCCCTAACGGTCTGATTTTTCTTCCTAATTTCAAAAGGAAAAAAAATCAGATCAATTTCTTTCACAAAACTTCTCCCATTAAGAAGTCCCCTTCTTGCTTATCAAGAAAATGTACAGGGAGATCATTATGTCCTTTGAATACATTTAAAATAGTTTGATAGGGTGAAGATTATTTTGTGTGGTTCTCTAACTCCTCCTTCGTCCATTTATTGGCCAGTCTTCAAACCACTCTGCGTGTTGTTTAAACTGAACCAGCATAAATCAAGTTTAAATTGCTTTTAAATGCTTACCAAAAGAAACAGAAGGTCCATTTACATATGGTGTTATTGCAGAGAATAGACATTAACAGTCAAGTTTCATTCATACATAGACTAGCACTGTTTCAGTTAAGTCTGTGAAAACCTGCTCTTACTTCGGTTTGATTGACTTCTTTTGCTTTAGCATTAACCTGTTTCAAATGGGCTTGAGTGAAAGCAGTAGGAGAATGTGCCTGTGGGAGTTTATATTGCGTAACACTCTCCATTTATCTTCACACTTTAAAACTGGTGCAGCTTTTTGACTGGACATTCTATTATTGTTTTAATGGTAAACCTGTTTAATAAACTAGTGAAAACTATGTTCCATTGAGACTATTTCAGGGAAAAGCGCTGCTTTTCAGCTATTACCTGTTACATTTGTAACATAAATTCTGAAATGTTTGACTGTCAGTACAGCTTATTATAAGAAATAGCTTCATTTTGTGAGCTGTGTCTGATTGCATGATTAAAGCTTTTAAAATCGAGTTTTAGAAGAAACATTGATTTCTGCAGTCTGTTGAAAGCATGGAAAGTCACAAAAGTAAGTTAAAATAATGAGTTCTCTAATTTCCATTAAAAGGGTTCAGTAAATGGGACATAAACCAGGCCTATATGGTGGTTGGAGGAGTAGATCAAGATTAGAAATAAATTGAGTGAACACCTAGTAATTAATAATAGAAATTCTTTAAAAGAAAGGCAGAGAATGTAAGATCATAAACATCCTTTCTGTCATGAATGTTTTTCTACATATTGAATGTCTGTTGGCTAAAAATCTTTTAATTTTAAAGTCAAGTAGCTGAGTTTGATCCTGAAAGATTAACTTGGTTAAAATCTTTGTGTCATCACCAACCAAGAATATTGCATAATAATAAAAACTTAAGCCAGACACCATAAATGTCCGGGCATGTATCCAGGACCTAGATCAGTCTAGATAGCACTCAACTGAATCTATTCTCAGATGTACTTGTTAACCATGCAAGTGAAATTTCAGACCTCCTGATATTCATAATAAAAGCCTTACTGATTCTGAGGGAAAACAGAAGACAGCCCTTTCTGTAGCTTTGTCAGCACAGGTAACCTACCTTTCTAGGCTTGCATAAAGTCCTCTAGCAGCGGTATGTGTTTAACTGGGTTGCTGTTCTGACTGCTACACTGGCTAGGACCTTTGGGAGTACCCAGTTCTTGCATAAGCAGACCAAGGAAGGATTTTTCCATACTCCCAGGAGTTGTATCCGCTGCAGCATTGTGGTAACCACTCTGCTTGGGTACTGTCATCCCCACGTCTGCAATGTCTTCTGTAACAAGAGCCTTACTTGGCTAAGTTTTAGGTTTTGAGCTGTATCCTTTTCTGAGTTATATGCACAAAAATATCCAGACTGTTAGCAGATAGAGTTCTGTAAGAAACCATAGAATTCTTCTCTGACTTAATAATCAAATAGGTACATCATATCATGTATATCTTAGGTGGCTCTAACACTGCCTTAGAAATTTTAAATCTCACATAAAAAGGTAACTTGTCCTGGCAGAATTACTGAAACTCCAGCATCATGTGTTTAATAATTAGATTATGAAAATTTTATTCTAATTAATTTCTCGTCAACACTTTTTTATTTATCAACTCAGTAGGAGTGGCTTCTTTTTAAATATTAAAGCAATAGTTTACTGCGGTTATTCCTGTGTTCACAAGGTGTTGCTGAAAATGATTTGATTTTGTTTTGTTTGGTGAGTTCATATACCCACTGTTTTAGCAAAACCAAAGTTCTTACAGATTTGTACTAGTAATGCAGTATCTCGTGATGAGAAGTCTAAAGAAGTTTTCTATTTTACCACGCCTGACATAAAAATATTGATTCAAAAGCAACAATCTTCTCTTAAAAAGGTTTCTTATAAAGCATTCCACTGAGAAATGGAGCATTTGGATAGCAATAAGTGTAAATGAAATTTCCACTTAGCTGTCTAACCCATCTGAGGGTCAATAGGTGGAAAAAAGGAAAAGCTAGGAAAAGTGCAACATTTAGGCAATAATGATTCCTCGAAACTGAGTTGTTTTATATATAGTTTTCTCTATCAGGTTACCAGTGCTATAGCTGCAATGCAGGAGGAATGCAAGCATTTTGTCGATACATGCAGAAGATTAGATAACAGAGTCACTTTGTTTACACTCCCCCTTTAACACAGGTCTCTGCTCTGAACCCAGAAGAATGCTTCAGAAAAATGCTTAGGCTATCCTGGAACTGTCTAAGCCCATGCAACACTGCCATGGATTTGGCTTTAGAGTGCAAGACTTTCCTGAAGTTACAAAGTCGTTGCAGTGACTTCAAACATTTATTATTAAACTTGCATCTCAGAGACAGACAAATGTCTGTCAAAATACTTTCAAAATACTTTCTTGAAAATCTTGCTGCGTTATCAAGCTCACTGCTTCTATAACTTTTCCTTTTGAGTACATACTACTTTAGGTGTACAGATACAGTATGATAACAGTAAAAAAAATCCTAATGACTGGAGTTGATTATGAACTTCTGGGAAGGATAGGAGAGGAATTGTGTTATATTTGCATATAGAAGAAAATCTATAACCAGCAATAAACTTATTGAATATGGATCTTGGTGTGTAGATCTTCAAAATTTCATGTTAATATAAAGACAGTGGGGTTTTGCCAAAAAATTTCCCACATTTTCAAGGATAAAGTATTACTCTGCCATGAATTCTTCGAGTCCTGAAGAACTTTGGGCACTAATAGTCCTACTATTCATCAGAACTTTTTGCGTATCTCTCTAAAATTGAATACCATGACACTTTCAACCTGTTTTCCTGTGCTTAGAGCAGAAGTGACGACAGTTGTTTGGCTGAAGATGAAGTGTGGTGTTACTCTTGCTTACAGAGTCAGAAAACTGTGTAATTGACAGAAGAATGCTAGGGGATCAAAAGAATGTTTTGAGGCCATAGTATTTTCCAACTGAGTCAAATTGTTTTATTCCTGCTTAGGTAAAATGTGTATTAATTAGAGTTGAGTCAAGGGCTAGATTTTTTTTTTGCCTCTTCTCTAACCCAAGCTTGACCCAAGATTACCTCATTACTCTAGCACAAATCTAAATTAAACCCAATCCCATCCATCATAATTTCCTTTTTACAAAATCATGTTGGTTGAGTTCTGTAGTGATGCATGATTTTAGTGTACATACACTGCCTAGCTCTTGTTTAGTTACCATGAATGGTTATTTTTTATGGCTGTTTATAACTGTTACAGCACTCTAAAAGAAAATGCTGTTTTACTGATATAGGAGCTAAATACCTGGCCCTTCTTAAGTAACCAACTATTTTTGAACTTGCTATGTCTTTATAATATAAACAAAGCACACCCATTTTCTGTCTGTTTATACTTGTATCTAGAAAACAAATTCTTAGAATTTCATTTACTCCCCTACTAGAGTTAGGATTCAAGTGTGGGAACGATCGTTAATATCCTGTCGATGTGTTGTGCTACCTGATGAGGACCCATGTCGGATTTGTGTGTCTTTGTGTAAGGGGTGTTTGTAAGCACAGATGAATGAGAATGGTGTCTAATGCAAACCAAAATGGGACAGGTGAGTATGACGAGAAGGGAACAGGAAAGCAAGGTGTCTGGTCAGACATTGTTCATTGTTTAACTGATGTCTCAGTGAGTTTAGAAGAGGTATTTGAAAGATAGCAGCCTTCCATATACATAGCACTAGTTTAATGTCTTTAGGTTTTTGTATTTCAGATGCATTTGTACTGATGCAATCTGCTATTTGAGACATTAGCAGATAGGTATGCAAATGAAATACAGTAATTGTCCTACCTTGTTACCAAAAGGTTCCCATGTGGCTTTCTGAGAAGTGTATCTGTTTGTAAAAGTTTACTTTTCTGTTCAGGGTTCTTGTTTTCTCATCTTTCCCAACAAAATTCTGTGTACTCTAGTTTTCAAATAAAACTAGTGAGAAAGACTAGAGACTCATTTTCAAATTCTGGTTTAGCTCAGTTGTGAAATATATTTGGTTTATGTTTGAATATTTCCAGAAAAGCAGTATCTGTTACTGTTCTACCTAACGGGCTTTGGTTTTGGGGTTTTTTTTTAAAGCTGAAAAGGAAGCAGGGGAGGAGAAATCCATCCTTATCGCTTACATTGTTTTGCAGAGTGCCTGCACACCGATGGAGCCCTGCCTAATAAAAGATTCTTGTAACAAGTAGGTGCTCATTATAAAGCAGCAGCACTACTGAAATACGAATTTTTAGAACTTGGGTTTAGAATGGTATAAGCTTTTTTTTAACAAACTTCTGAAGCAGAAGGTGACTTCCCTTTTCTGAATCTCACCACAATACTCTGGCAGGAACTTTCTCTTCTAACACAAATTCTCTGAAGTGGTGTCTGATTTTTCCACTCCAGGATGAAGTAACAGTAGAATTTTCCTCCCTTCTGATCCCCTGCAGTTTTTCTTCTATGTCTGTAGGAATAAGCAGAGCTACTGCTTTTGGATTTTGAGGCACTGCTAAACAAGTGGAGGGTGTCATCAAAGTGATTTTTCTAATCACCTTTGAGTGCCCAGACAACAGAACTCGGTGAAGAGATAAGGGAACTGATTTCTTCCACCTTTTTGGTGTGAGCTTTGTGATAAGGATGGTTTGGCTTTGCCTCTCCTGAGTACTGACAATTGCATCCAGAGGTTCCAGGAGAGGCAGTGAGGACCACATGCAATGTACTTCCTTTTCCAAAATATTTTTCAAAAATTCTTGTTATGTATCTAAATATAGACATGTTATAGGTATCGATATCAGATGAATTTGTGCAAGGAAGACGTCAAGACTGGATTTCCAGTTCTCCTTCTGCCTCAGTGTATTTTGTCTAAATATAGGTCTTCCTCAGGTAGAAACAACCTCAGGCTCAATTTGTCGCTCCGGCACAGTCAGGGAAAAAAAAAAGGAAAAAGAAATAAATATATGTTTTCATTTGGTGCAAACTGTGATTATGGAAAAATCATGTAACTGTTTTATCTGAACACTGCCACAGTTTTACTTCTGTGCTGGTATGGCGAAATAATAGCACTTTAGAATATGATTACCTGTTTAATAAGTAGAGGGCAGCAAATGTCAGCTGTGTCTGCTTGTCAGAAACTGAGGAGGTTGCTTGGACACAATCTAAATTATTATTTAGATGTTTTGGTCCCTTAGTCAAGCCTGCTCTACCATACAGCAGCTTGCAAGGAGAGGTCAAGGTGTACTTAGGCTTCAGCCTGCAGGGCAAGTTTTCCCCCATCCTCTGTATGCACATTGGTTTCTTACTTCAAAATAAACCTGAATAAGGGCTTTAATTCTGCTGCTGAGCTAACATGTTTGTAAGCCCTGTTTGGCAGCCTCGGAGCGCCTGAGGCAGCACACAGCTGCCAGCTTTCATCTGCCCCCAGTTCCTCCAGGCGCTCCGAGTCACATGATGGGACCTGAGGGGATTGAGACGCACCTACTAAATCTTCTGTTCCTCTGCCCACTCAGTCTGGGTGCTGCACATTGCACCGGCAGCAGGCAGCTGGCCATCAGCAATCAGCTGCATGCCTCCTGCTGACAAATCTTCGGTCGCTGCTTTGTGAGGGACCCACATACAAAGATCTGCCCTGGTCCCCACAGCTACTTCTTGGCTGTAGTCTGGACGGGTATTTGCATGTTCTGTCATCCACGATGGCAGGACCGTGTTTGAAACGCGTACATTTTGTAGAACAAGCTGTATTTCATAAAAACTGTGATGTGTTTCTAGCCTGTTAGTGGAAGATGAAAGAGTTCGTGGGAGCAGGGTTAAAGCTAAAGTTGGAACCATAGTAGAAAAATTTTAAAAAGAGTAATGTAAAACTTCCTTGCCAGCACACTTTTGAGACAGTTGAAATGTGTGCATGCAATACTTCTGTGTATCTCCAAGGAATTTATAAGATACATAACACTTCAGTTTTCACAGGTCTCTTGAAGAATATTTTATTTAGCAGATTGTAAAATCAAGGAAATAATCTGATTCTGTAAGTCTGCTTTGTAAAAGTGTGCTGTAATCTTCCTCCAAGGTTTGTCAGCATCTCCTGTTTGTGCTCGGGTGTGACAATGTATGTTTATGTACTTGTGTATGTATGTATTTATGTGGAGTAATGTGAATGTTAGCTCTGTTGTCGTTTTCAGGTAGTTTATTGTTGTAGGGCTTTAAGGGATATTTAATACAGTTAACAGTAAAGAGAGTCACTTTTGACTTAGGAAATACTAAACATTTCTGTCTGTAGCTAGGTTATTTGCATACTCTTCTCCTAAACTACAAGCCAGGTGGTCAGGTAGTCAGTAACGTGTAGCAGTCATGAAAGGTGAGTTAGCATCTGTTTCCTATTTTAAGTTGAGTCTTGTTATTAAAACCCACCTTTGTGTCAGCCTATGCATCTCCCAATAGTTACATCATTTATCTGAATAATGAGATACTGCTCAACATACCCTGCAAAAGAGTTCATCATTATAATAGTGATTTTTAAATAAATAAAATTGATTACTGCCATTCACAATGTAAACAGGGTGATTGTCTATCCCTCACATATGTATTTACCAAAGGTAGATAGGATCAGCTCTAAAACGTAAACACTTGAAAGGTATTAATGTATTTTTAACGTTATTAGGCATTTGAGTACAGATTCGTGAGACGTGTTTTCGCTTAGTGTTGATAATTGTTGCTGAATTGGCGGTTAACTTCTAGTTTCCAATGGAAATGGTCATAAAGATGTGAATGGGATTTTCTGGAATGGAAAAGCGTGTTATGTATTTGTGCTGACGAGTGCCTGTCCACTGAGGTGTTAGAGCTTCCGTAAACCTGCTATCTCAGTATCTGTAGGACTGAAATGAATTGAAAAGCAGTATGATGCAATTACAGCTTGTAGCTTTATTGACTCTGCAAGCCATGTGAAAATCTAAGCAATCTGAAGTACAGAGTAGGCTTCCTTACACTTCTGTGTCATTTCCATTCACAACTAGTAAATAGTTATGTTCAGAACAGACATTTATATGCTTGAAACAGAAATAAAATCTACCACGTAGCTTTTTGAAGATTTATCTTAAACTTTTTTTTTACATACTACCAGGTTTTGAAAGGGATTTTCATACTCTATGACCAAAAGTCATATTCACATGTTAAGTTGCATGAAAACTTATTAATTTCCCCAAAGTTAAGAATAATCTTTTTTAAAAGTCTGTCCTGGAAGAAGTGCTCATAGTTGGCAAGCATGTCGGACAAGTCAAGCTTTAGGAAGATGTCAGATATACAAAATGGGAAGTTAGACTGAACATGAAAACTGACCTTAGATGTTGTGTACAGGAAGATGAGAGGAGGAGGATGTTCTCTTTACTGGAAAGTTAATGGAAGTGAGACTGGTGAGAACAGAGCACATTTTTATGAGACACAGGATAAATTTGTCTGTCTATTTTCAAAATCTATGTTTAAATTCTGGAAAAGTTTGATATATGTTTTCATAAAGAGCTCTTAGTCTTCAGGCAACCCAGCACTTTGTGCCTCTAAAGGACATCTTCCAGCTCTGGAGAAGTGAGATCGGCTCCCAGTATAGTGTACCTGTACAATTTATGGTGGTATCTGCTGTGTCTTACTATGACAGCTAATAATTAAGAAGGTTATTGAATATACATTATTACTTCACTGTATATGCTGCTGTTTAATTTTCAGCTTCCTATTTTGAGGAAGAGTAAATTCAGTATTCAACAAAATCATTCCCTCTTCTAGTAATGATCTGTCATTAGGAGTTGCCAGTTTTTCTTAAGCAGTACATTCAGGGAATCCATTGTTTACTAGGCTATGTCAGAAAACGTAAATACAGGATGTTTTTTTCCTGCTCCAAGAACATAAATAGCTTGCATCTTTTAGCTGTTTTACATTTTTAACGATCTAGATAACTGCAAGATAGTGCACAGATCTTCAGCTTGCATGGAAAACATGTAAAGAGTGTGCAGCTACACTAGCTAAACCTATGACCCTATAAACTTCTCTAATTTAGCATCCTAAAATAAGGTAGAAGTTTTCAACCTGAGACTAAAGTCAATTTTCTGGACTATACTGGAGATGTCATTTCTCAGAGGAGAAAAGTAACTTGAGGTCATGAGAGACTTGCACAGTTTTCTGAGGCCAGTTAATCCCAGTTTTGTCATGCTCTAATCTCAGTAATTTGCATAAAGATAAAACATTTCACTATTGAGTTAAATATTTGTGTGTTGCTTGCAATTGCTTGCTGGAATACAGAGCATTCTGCTTTTTCTAATGTTCTGGATCTAGTGCAAATATAATGCTTATTTTAATAGCTTGTACATTACTATATTCTCTAAAATGCATGTTTTTGCAATTTGTCAACTGATGCTTCTGCGAACATGGCAATATATGATGATTTCTGTGAATGTGCTCAGCTCTACAAAAGAAAAGAATTCATAAATTTACATTTCATAAACATCCTCAGGTAATTTTAACTGAGGCATTAGAAATAATTCCTCAGTAAAAAGTGCTCATCTGTCCATCTATCTCTGTGAAGAGGTTATTTCTGGTAAGTACTGGAATTTGAAAAACAAGCCCTGTAATTCTGATGGAGAAGGAAATGTCTGCCGTAGCAGGACTGCCAACACTTGGGATTGCTCAGAATGCATTGGGTAGACTATGCGGCAAATGTGAGAATGATCTGACGGTGTTTTCTCGGACATTTTTTTTTTTTGCCCTGTTTGCCTCTTGTGCGTTTTTGCTTTCGTCACTTTTTGAGTTCCTCATATTTAAAATACTGGAAATAGAAGTCTTCTCAGTCGTACTGTTATAACTCTGGAGTAACTCTGTTGACATGAGTAGCAGTATTCAATACAAACAGGATTTGTCCCTCTGGTATTAGTTAAAATCTCATATCAAAACATCTCCTGTGGACAAATATGATTTATTGTTATCAGCTGAATTTAACATTTTTACTTAATACAAAATATGTTTTTGTAATTATATGTATAAAATAATCTGTGTTTATGAATTCCGTTTATTTGAACATCAACTCAAAATCTTGTGATTTTGCATTCATTTCCGATTTTGCACGTTTAGCATATATTTCCAATCTCCTTACTTTGATTTTGTTATTTAAGATGCAAAGAAGAATGTAAAGCTTTTTAATAAACCAAATCTGTTTTCTCTTTGCAGTACTTTCACATTTAATTATAGCTGTCTTTGATAATAAATTGTGTGCCGGAGTTTGTAATATATTTTATAAAGTCCTTTGGTGAGTTGGTTACTGAAACAATAAGCGTTTGTGACAGGTTGTTTGCTGAGTACTTCCTCTGTGCATATGGCAGATCATAGTTGAGTTGTTAGCAGATTATCCATTGTGCCTTGATGTTTAAAGCTGTTCTGCGTTGTCCTAAGAATGGTTGTATGGAGTGGGGTCTAAGCAGTTAGGGGAAGTTCACGTGTACTAAGAAGGGGGAAAAGTGAACACAGCAAATAGCTGGTAGTGATTTCAGCTTTCTGCTCATGATCTCTTGTAGTATTTATTGTGAAATTTTCCACTTAAAACTTATTTGAAACAGCTAATTGATTTTATAGTAGAACATCTCTAAATATTCTTAAAATTTATAGTCAAAAAAGAACCCTTAAAGACATGTAGAACCATTATTACTTAGGGGCCAGTATTTTAATCCTGTATTTTTAAAACCAGACTGGTCAGAAAAGTGAGGGGCTTTTAGACATTTTTGAGTATTTCGGACATAAATTTTAGAACATAAGGAAATTTTACCCAGTTAGAAGAGGAAGGTCAGAAATATTTTCAGGATTGTTGGAAAGAGGAACTTCTAATGAGGAGATAATCTGTAGGTTTCCTCAGTTAACCACAAAGTGCCAGGGAATAGAGAGCAAAGAATATAGTGGAATTTTTCTGTGCAGAATTATATTCTGCTGTGGGTGACACACATTTTAGTCTTCTAACACATTGAAGGATCATTAAGATCTAAATCAAAGATTCAGTTTGCAGTAAACTGAAAATGAACTAACCCCCCATGTGTTGTTTGGAAGATGGGGAGAATGGTTTTTGGGAGAAACAGAATGAAGAGTGAAAGATTAAAAATATTTTACTTAAAGATGAATGTAAGGTGGTATATTTTAGATAATCTCATTTTCTTTATAATACAAATCTGTTTCTTTGATTATTCACTTCTATTATTTATTTATCCTTATACAAAAGTTAGAAAATATTACATGTTGGGAATGTAGGCATTTTTATAATGCAGTAACAGTGCAACTATTGCATTTATTTGATCTATTGGTGAAAAAGGATTTAAAAAATATTTAAGAGAATTAATTAAGGGATTATTTAAGTGCTAAGCTTAATGTAACTGCAGTTCTTTAAAGCAGAAAAATGAGAGAAAACAAATAATACCCCTTAAGCAGATGCTTATTCATGTAAGATGATTACTCTTTGATTTTGGAGTGTGACTTGCACTTGGAAACCTTGATTTATTGTATCATTATTTATGTCTGCAATAAATGAGAAATAAGCATAAAACATGAAAAGGAAAATTAGGTATTTTGTTAGTTCTCTTACTTTTTGTATTTTATTTACATGAAATACACTTTTTTTTTTTATGGTGTGTTGCTGTGCCTTTTGTTGACCATATCTGTACTCCAGGTCTGTCTGCTTGTTTCCATTGGCTTTTTACTTTTCCTAATTTGTGAGGGTTTATGGTGTGTTGCTGTGCCTTTTGTTGACCATATCTGTACTCCAGGTCTGTCTGCTTGTTTCCATTGGCTTGTCATGTTCACTAATTAGGGAGCTGCTGCATGATTCACCTTGTTAATTAGAGGGACTTGCACACAAAGGCCCTTCGGGCAGTGCGAAAGAAGAGCCTAGCACTAGTGCCCTGAGAAAGCTACAGCCTGTGAAGTAATTCTTCTCATCTACCTTCTATTTTTTATTTGAAATGAATAAATCATTGAGATTTTCCTTGTGGAGTGAGAATGCAAGAATTCACATCTTTGAAAGATGTAAATTATATGTGATCAATAGAAGGGGATGACTACTGTATTGTACTTACAAGATTCCCTAATTTACTACTTGTCAGTGTGTGAAAAATTGCTTCAAATATTTTGTCCCTGCACCGTGGTGTGTTGTTCCCTTGATCTGCAGGAGAAATGAGCGGTAGCGGTTCTGCTATAGTTAAATCTAAAATAGAAAAAAATGTAGATTATTTAAATTTTGAGCTTGTTTTGCATCCCCAGTGGAACTTCCATTTTGCAAGTGAACCCCCCCAGTACTACCCCCACAGCTTTTAAGGGGGAGGAGGAGGTGGGTGTCTGGCTATTTTTGTTCCTGATACTGCTCTGCCTCAAATCTCACTTCTGAAAAGAGCAGCATACTTGCTAGATTGTATGTTCTTTAGTTGAATATAGTTTCAGAATAAATTAAAATTGTTTTTGTCATGTCACTTAGACTTGATCAAACCACAATCCAGACTTCAAAAAAAGATACTGCGTTAAAAGTGCACAACCAGTCTCTCTATAGTGCACATTTTCCATCTGTTTATGACACTTCAGAAATTAACTTCAATGCTATTTTCTCTAACTATTTGATTAAAATTACTTATTACAGCCAAATGATTTTTAGTGGATTGCTGCATTTGCCCCATTTCCTCAGACAAAGCTGGCAGTTTCAAGGTGCACATTTCTGCTAAGAATGCTAGAGAACCAGTGTCAAAAATCTGGGCATTTTCTTCTGGAATAATCTAATTAATAAAGCCTCTTACCAGAATTTCTTATTAGTATTTTAAATGCGCTTAAAATTTCTGCTGTTCTGAAGCTTTGTGGTAATGGCATATGGGCACAGAAATTGAACCAAAAAAAATAGAAGTTTTTATTTTGAAAAACTGGGGAAAATGCTTCAGGCTGACTTGAGATTTTATGCTATGACATCCTGTCGCTCTTAAGTTAAATGAAGCTGAGATCTTCCTACGTACCTCAGTATTCAGTTGACTCCATTGATAAACTAACCGAGAACATACTTTCCACGTGATTTTGGTACAGTCTTGGTGTACTCTTTCTTCATTATTTCTGATTTGAAGTGCGTGCCAGGGATGGAATAGAAATAGAAGTAACAAAAGGCCAGGCTATGCTATCGAAACTCATGATGCGTTGAGAAGATTGTGCAGATAAAATGCTTCATTGGAGTCTCATAGTATTAAGATAAAGTTATAGCAGCCACGGAAGGTTTTTACTGTCGAAGTGACTGTTGTATTACTCAGATACAGTGAAAGATTCTTTAAAGGGCATTTTCAAAAATGTTTTTTTCAGGGATGCTTCACCATGTGAAAAAAAGGGCAGTTGATTCATGTTCCAGCACAATCTTTAACACTGTGTTATGGTGGCCAGCGTAGCCTCTGGGAGATACTGTGTGCGCTCCAGCTGCGAGTGTGGGATGCTGATAGAAAGCTTGGTTGTGAGGTTCATCTGACCCTTGAATTCTCCAGTGCATGATTGTATAAAACCAAGGTGTATTTTCTCACTTCCCTGAGTTAGCTCCGGTTATCCCACTGTTTCTGTCAGACCTCTCTAACACCACAGCTCAACAAGTTTGCTGCTCTTTGTAGCTCTAGTCTGTAACTCTAGACGTGACTGTTGTTCATACTGGTTTTCACTGTATTTTATATTCCTTAATCTTCATTAAAGCATCAGTTTTGGAGCCCTCATGTAGTGTCTCACTTCAGGGGAAAGGAAAACATCCTAGAAATCTGAGGAGGATAGCAAACCCTGACTTAGATTAGCAAAGGGCTGTGAAAAGATGTTAGCCCACTTTTCTCACCAGTGCCCCAAGAGAGAGGATACTCTTCTGTTGCTTGCATCTGAATTTGGGAGCCTGTGGGTAAGCCATCAAGCTTTTTGACTGGTATTCTTTGAAGAACAGTTGGAGAAGATGTGTAATTGTCTATTGTTGAGTTGTTCTGACATAAAATTAAAAACAATAACAAAAATTAAAATAACAGATCCCAGGGAAGTTTTTTCAGAACTTTTTCTCATCTTTTTAAGTAAGTTACTGGTATCTCAGAAAGCTGTCAGCTCTAGTAATGCTGATCCTGCCAGTTGTCTGTGCTTCACAAACCCTTTGGTCAAATGATCTGTATTTGGCTCTACCAAAGACCATTATGGGACCTAACAGATATCAAAGCTTTAAGTAGGGATGTCTCCAACTGAGCGCAGAAGAGCCTTGGAAGTGGTACTACTGGAGATGAGTTGTTTGAGGAATAGTATAACCAAAACCAAAGTGTGCTGAAACTTCGACAACAGATTTTGAGGAATGAAGAAAAGTAATGAATAAGCTTACTGGAAAGACAAAAATATCCGTTGTTATAGAACTCTTTCAGAAGAATTTGAGGCATATCTTTCTAAAAAAGGTGACTATTATACCTTGTATTACTACAGATTGGAATATGTAGCTTAGGAGATGGTTTGACAGTTGTAGAAGTAAATGGTTTTAAGTTAAACTAAAACTTTAGCTACTTTGGCCCAGTTTCTTCCCAGTCAGCGTGCTGTTGCTGTAGGAGTTGTGCCGACCTTTAGAGATTTCAGTAATGCAGAAGAGAGGTAGGAGCGCATAGCATGGGCATTCTGCAGACGTTATCTGTTTTTCAAGACTGACTCTGAAAGTCACTGGTGTACTGATCTTTCCTGATCATTGTCCTAGACTTGTTGAGGTTACTGCCAGCATTTTTAATGAGTTTCATTTTTTAATTGCACCTTCTGTTGTGAACATCCTAGGACATGTGTAATGGTTCTACATTTCAGGCTCTCCTCAACAAAAAAGATGTTTTTCCAGGGGCTGTAATCACTGTCACAGGCTAATAGATACGTGTTGCAGAACCATCAATTACGACAGGCTTTTCCCAGCATATGACCCTGTTATCAGGAATTAAACCATCCATCGCGAACAGAATTAGGAGGGATCTCCATTGATGCCTATTGGCTAGAAATCAATGCTTAAATCATTGTTTACATGATCTTGCTTTAATCAAACATTTCTGCCATTTAGTGCTCTCCGTTGCCAATTTCCTGTTTGGTGTTCGTTCCAGGTGGTCTTCATTCTGTTGTGCTGTCAGCCTCTTTGTCCTGTTTTCTTCTTCTTAGGTGCTGTTTCTGAACTATGTTGGGAATTCCAAGTAGGCTGAGTTGGTTCTGTGACTACAGAAACTTAATTTTCCAACAGCTTCTATTTTCTTATCAAATGCTATATTGACAGTATTTAAACATACTTGACTACTTCCTCAAGCTTGCTCTTCTTTATCTTCACAATCATCTCTGTCTCTCTGTCACCAGGTTATTTTTCTTCCAGGCCAAAAAACATCCCCGATTTTAGCCTGTAGGTAGAGAAACATGTCCTTGACCTTTCTCATGTGATGCCAATCCCTCTTTTCCCTTTTATTTTGGAACGTAGGCTTGAGTTGTTAAGGGTTCCAGTTGTTCTATTCCTTTTTGATCATTTGGAAGGAAATTTTTCTCAGTTCAGTCCTTAGCAGCTACAACTCAGGCCCATATTTCATCTACAGTTCTGCTTCAGACAAAGCTGATTGCAGTTTGCTTAGGTTTTGCCCTCCATATGAGCGCGTTTGCCTGCCTTCCAAGGTGCTTTTTGCTCATGGTTTTGAACAACCGTCTTTCTGATGAGTAGTGCAGTGCCTCACTTGTTGTTTTGACTTTTCCTGTGGATGCAGCTGAGCAGGCAAGATTCACTGGGGTATGCATAGCTGACAGTAACAGACTTCTGTGCTCACTGGGGAGGAATAATCCTCTGTTGACAGTACAGATTGCAGCCGCTGCCAGGCCATTTAGTTTTATGGATTGGAAAAGGTGTTTGACTTGAGATCTGTAGGTGTTCAATACCAAGTATCCAGCATTTGTTTTACAATTGTCTTTCTAGAACAAATTCATACCTTGAACAATGCCACAGAATTTATTCCTCTAGCCATAACTTCTCTGAATTTACTCTTGATTTAGTTGATCTTGTAGAAAGGTGGAAAATAATTGTTCTGTGGTTATTGTAGTACTAGTTAGAGTAATGGATGAGGGATTTAGTTCTTAGAGAAAGCTTCAAGATGAAACCATACTCATTTGTGAAACAGGTGGTTTCCTGCAGTTGTGTGGACTGCCACAACCGCTGGTGGAAGCAGAAATCTTAAGAAAAAACAAATTCACTGAGCATATGTTCACACCATATATTAATTTATTAGTATCTCAGTGACCATTTGCATGATGGCTTGTACAGCAAAGGTTTGAAGTAAATGCTTGGGTTTTGTTGCAAAGTTGTTTACAAAGCATACCATGAATAAGTATGTTTGGAAGTTACTAAATCTAGATATTAACATCTAATGTTGATTCTTCAGATAGACATACAGCTGTCTTCCTTGTGGCATATGGCTTGTGGCATTTCTTTTTGAAATACCTAAATGTATCATAACAAATAATGATCTAAGGAAAACAAACTAAAATTTTAGAACCTCTGTTAGCTTTATTTTATTAAATAGTGAAGTTGTGTTCTTTCTGTAGTTTTAATATTATACCACCATCACAAAGAAGAAAATTTCATTGTGTGAAATAATATTGGTGCTTAATAATTCTATTGTAACTTTCATCAAAGGGAGCTCTTTAACTTGAAGTTCTCATTAAGTAATGAAATACCTCTCAGTAAGTAAAGGGAATGCTAAAAATAATTTGGGATCATAATTGTAAGCATTTTTCTTGTATAATGTATGGAAATATTTGTGGTTTGGATAAATATTTTGACTTTGAGAGAAGTTAATTGGTTTTGATTAGTGTTGTGATGAATGAAGTATTGCTTCCTTCCCAGAGGACAGAAATTTTAATGTGCTATTGGTAAATATATCCCTATTAATTGTGATGAAGGCAAGTTAAAGAATGATACTGCATCAGCACTCCGATATGAAAATGAGTGTGAATGAATGCAGCTATCAAATGGTTGCCTCTTGTTCGTTGATGTAGTGAGTTAGATTCACTTCTGCTAAATCGTGTTAATTAACAGGATTTTTTAATTATTATTTTATCAGGATATATAGATATTAACAGGTGCTTCGTTTGCTTAAATATCCAGAAATTATTAACTGGCTTAGTTAGAAGTAGTAATCTCTGTTAATATCAAAGCAGAGTAGTTAAATTACACAACTCGCACAAAACTGTTTGGCTATTCCTAAACTTCCTGCAAGATACCTTCAATAACCATATCAGGTTTTGTGACTATTAAAAATAGCTCATATCTCTATGGCATTAATTTTTAAACATTCCTATTGAATCAGATGATAACAGCCACATTGTATGTGTAAATGTCTTTATGAAAGGTATAGTGGCACCTTCTTTGGAACTGAAGCCAAGATATTGTGGTTTGGTTTCTTTAAAACAAAAATTACTATTGGGGATGATATTTTTGATGAAGTAAGAAAGAGACTGGTCCAGATAATCTCATGTAGGGTATGAGGAAACAAAAGCATGTGACTTGGAGACGGAAAGAAGGGAAAGTTGGAATGGGGGCATGATGAAGCCAGAAAATGTGGTTAGTCTGCTCCAGGAGGTTAAATACCATCCAGGAATCTTGTCAAACATCTTGTTAGTAAGTATCCGTAAACTGGAAAGGTGTTTTTGCTAAGAAAATCGATAGTTAATAGTGCCTGTACAAAGATGTTCTCTTCAGACAACTGGAGTACACTCACCACTTCAAGATGAAGGTCTCTGTTGGTAATCACAGTCAGGACTGGAATTCTTTTGATTCCTTTAAATGTAATTTTATCAATCTCTGCCTTCAGATGAGCTTTGTGGGTGGTGGTGGGGAATCAGTGGTAATTAATTTTTAGAAGATTGAGAATTTGTGTAATATAGTATTTAATACTTCAGCCCTTAATGTATAAAACATCAGGATGCTATGATCTTAGTGATGGTGCATGTGTGTGTGGTGTTTTTGACCAGCATTCATTAAGGTTTACATAAGAAGGTTGTTCTTTTCCACTGTAGCATACCCAGGTGTGTACTGTAAAACCAGTATAAGAAACTGCAATGTTTTTGTTTGGAGCTTTTGTATCTGGCAGCATATTCCTTATTTATATTAAAGTAGTGTCTATTAGTCCCACTGGGACTAGATTGTAAGTAAGGCATGTGGTAGAGGAGGATCCATGTCTGGAGAGCTTATAGCCTCAATAGACAAGTGGGGTGAAGTGGGATGAGAGGCACAGGAAGGTGAAGGCAAAGGTTCATACAGTGTCAGTGGAACAGAGCCCAGCTTCTTTGGTGTGCTCTGCTGACCCAGTTTTCCTGTCACGTGCTAAATCATAGGTAGGTGAAAATCTTCTGCATTTATTTGGACATCAGTGCTAGGCTAACACGTTTGTCAAAAATTAGAAAGTGATATGAAGAACTATCTTTAGCTCTTCTGACTGAATAAAAAAGGAAGGATGAAGAACCAGAGCAATAAACAAACACAAACCCTTCTGCAGACTCTTGAATCTGTTCCATGTTTTCTTGGTAAAATGGCACCAGGCACTTTGCAGGTTTTGCAGGATTTGTCCCACTATGTGGAATTCAGAGAAATTGAATATTATGTTTTACATTTTGCAGGTGCAGAAATAAAAAACCACTAAATTATAGTTCCTAGAGCATCTTTTTAGAGACACTGTGTGCTTATATTACATCAGTTGTAACAATGTTGAAACAATCTCTGTATATTGCAGGACAGGTATTGCAAAGAGCCAAGTAATTATCAGCTTACTTTTGGTTTGAAAATGGTGACTTTGGATAGGATACTCATATAATAACCTTTACATGGTACCAGTTATCTATCAGACTACATTTCTGACCTGCATCTCCCAGGAAATGAATACTTACTCCAGTGCAAAATTTCTTATTCTGTGAAGCCATCCACTTTACAACTTCGTCTGAGATCACTCTAAGCCAGTTGGCCCTTGCTTAAATATTCATCAGACTTCTGATAATTGTGATAACCCTTATAGGCTGGCAAGCATGGCAAATTAGCAAAAAGATGATTGATCTTTTTTTATATGCAGTTTTATCTTCAACCTTTCCTGGATATATGTTATACTATAGTAATAATTTCTTCTCTAAGGTATTTGCCAGTATCTAGATTTGCACATCTATTTACAGTTGCCTTGAAGCCTCATAATTACAATACAGCTGAAATGTCCATTTTCTTTCCCTGACTACAAATAGGGATCAATTGAATTTTAAATGACTGCTTACGGGCTAGCTTCCGATCATGACCTTTGTAAATGATTAGAGCTCACCACTGTTGCTATCTACCTTGAAAGGGTAAGCGGGCAGGTCTGTCTAACTGGCATTTAATCTGGAAGAGAGCCAAAGATATTTGAGCTAAAAACCTAATATGAGTTGGCAAAGAGAAGTATGTATAGACCTTTGCACTATTATTTAGATATGTTTCCACATTTCTTTTTTGTATTAGAAAATTTTTTTATCCTGTAGATAGAGATGTGTATTTGTAGATAATGTTATACTGAAGTTATGATAGTAACTGAAGTCACAAAATAATATGGCATGAAAATGTGAAAAATGGGGTTTCAAACTCTTAAGCGTTCTGAATTTCCTTTTTCTGAAGAGCATGAAAATATGTCACATTGCTGAGTGAATAAATGCGACAAATGCACTGCATAGGATGCGTGAAGTGGACCTGCTTTTCCTAAGCAGAAGTGAATGTGGGAAAGATATCATACATTGGTGCTTTTTGCTTAAGTCTCCTTTCCTTTTAACATTGGCCACGATAGTTCAGGCCCCACTTGTATTTGCAGCTCACGTGTAGGTAATGGCTAGGACACTTCTATCTACACTTGTCATTTCCGTTTTATTTTAATGAAGAATTGTACCTGTATCATTCATTGTTTTTATTACCATGACTGAATTTCTTGAGCTAGTGTTCTGTGTGTTTCTGTTGATGTGGTAACAGGAATGACATCGGTGGGATTAGAAAACAAACACCTCATCTGAATTTACTGAAGGATTTTCAAACCCAAGTTTTGAAATTAAATGAGAATGCTTATTAAGAGCTATGAATGCTTTTATCTAATTAAAATCATATGCTGCTTTACCTAATAAATTTTTCTTGTGTTGTATTGATAATCAGAATATTGATTAAAGTAATATTGTTCATGAGAATGTCTCCTACCGTTAACTCTTTAAAAAGTTTATACAGTCTATAAGGAATATGCAATTCTACCTCTTCATCATGTGGTGGCCAGAGTATTTTCTCTTATTTTCTGTAGCATGCTACCTTGTTACACATGCAGCTGGCAGGTTGCTTTCTTAGCCTCCAACTGGTCACATGTGTTGTTGCCTAAACCCTAATACCAGAAAGTAGTTGTAAATTCGCTTTGTAGAGAGTTTGTGTCGGCATTAACTTCCGCTAACATTTAAACAGAGGTGCCTTATTACTTCAGATACTTTTTTAAGCAAATATCAAGTATATTTGAAATATCTAAAGTAAATATGAGATTAAAGAAAATGTTTGAGTTTTTTTAGGTTTTGAATTGGTATTTACAGTCTTAAACTGGAGGTGTGTAGTTAGTATGTAGTACTTAGCGGCTACAGTAGTTTTCAAAAACAGCATTATTTGAAAGCAGACATCTCGTAGAAAGTCAAGAGAACCTCTGTATCTTCGTTATTATGCTACTACAAGCTGCATGCTGGAGCTGCTAAAATGGTAGGAACAGTAAAGTACTGTTAGAGATTGCTCATATGTGCCTTTTACCTCATGCTTGCAAGTCTGAGAGTAACTTTTGTAATGACAACAGAATAAAAACTAAACAGAGGCTTTTTTTCTCTTTTAATAGATGCAGCAACAGGAACTTGCACAAATGAGGCAGAGGGATGCCAATCTAACTGCATTGGCAGCTATTGGTCCCCGAAAGAAACGGAAGCTTGATTCACCTGGACTGCTTACTACAGGAGGAGAGGTATCTGTCTATACACAGAATAAGAGAAACTTTCATTTCAAAAGCCAGTAGGAAAACTAGAGATGCTACATGCCAGTATTTTCAGTGAACTGTATGACTTGAAAAAGGTGAATCAATAAATTAGAAGGACTGTGAGTCCAGTTTATCTTGCCATAGTTAAAATGACAACTTCTCTTGTTTTTCCAAGTGTTAACTTTCAAAAAATAATTAATATTTATAAAATAAGTTAGATGTGAAGTATAGGTCTCTCCCTTAAGCCATTCACTGCCTTTATACTGGTTTTCTCCTCTGCGTAATCCAAAGGAAAATGGAAAAAAGAGTAGGGCAAGAAGAAATGTCTGGAAAAACATAACTGTAGTCTTGCTTTCAGTTTGGATGAAGAGCTCACAGTAATACCAGTAAGTGTGGTTTTGTGACAAATACACGTCAAAATCTTTTACAGAATGGCTGGTTGTTCCCCGCAACTGTAAAGACGAGTTTGTAGTCGTGCTAAATTGTATGTAATTTTGATAAGAATAGTATGCTCTAGAAGTAGAATCTGATTCGTTAGCATGGTTCTCCCATCATCTTAAATGGAGAAGTAGCTATATGACACAACGGAAAGCAAAATCATTACAAGCGTGATATATATTAACCAGGGTGGAGAACGACGGTGAGACGGTTGCGTTACTTTGAAATGCTCACTCTGTAAGAATATTGTGTTGTTTGGTACAGGTATAGTTGGGCTTCTTTTGTTTCTGCTAAACATGCCTACGCAATAGGAGTCAAAGTAATTCTCCCTATTGTATGACTGTTTGGAGGAAAATGCAAACGTTTTGTTTTGAATAGCTGGCAAACAGTTTTGACTCAGACATTTGACAGTCTAAATGCCAAGCATTTCCAAAGGCCTTTTTGTTTCCCATTTTGGATAGCTTTTATCTGACTTCTCTCTCTTTTCATGTGCTAGGATTAGTGCTAAGGTGAGCTAAGAGTAGAAAGGATCTTGTTTGTATTTGAAAATTGATGTAAGACTTCAGGCATGTAGGAGATGCTCTTGTTTTCTGGTCAAATTAGTTTCAGACTGAGTGAACTTCCTGGGTTTCATGTTGTCCTATGACGTTCTCTTCCTTTCAGCCTCCCTCTGTGTTACGTTCAGTAAAGAATATGCAGGACTCATTTGGACTTTGCTTGTTTTCAAGCCATAGCTAGACTTTTTTTTTAATGGCAGGATTAGCTTTAAGTTATCAAGGCCAGGCTCATCATTTTCCACTTCTTTTCTAGTGTGGCTGGAGTTTTTTACTACTTTGGGAGATGGAAAATTAGGACATTTGGAGTAAAGTTATTTTTACCTCATGCATGTTGTTCTGTTCATTTCTCCATGTAGCTGTAGAAAGAAATTCCTTTCCAAAAAATGGGAAAAAAGATTTTATAGAGAAGTGGATGAGCAGGAGCTAGACATGCCGAAATACCACTGCTACCAAATGTGTAACTACTTTCAGACTGTGATTACACAGTAGCCTGTGACTGTAATCTCTGTCCCAGTCCCTATCAGTCTGTTCCCGTCCCCTTCCCTTTCATTGGTTCTAGCTCTTGTTCTACCCTGTGCAAACCCATTTCCATTTGACAGACTGGTGGAAAAACTAACCTAAGAAAAAAAAAGAGTCGTTTTTAAGTATCTTGCTTGGAGTAGTTTGGCCTAGAGCCCAATATGTACTGGAAAAGGAACTTAAATGAGGCAGAGACAGCAAACTTGAGATCGCCTGCTCTTCATTAATTTTCTTTTTAGTACCTTTCTTGTCTTGTATTTTAGATAATCTGCTAGAAACTCAGCTTCCTCTCTGGCAGCCAGCAGCTCATCGGTAATTCAGCCTTCTTATTATTATAATGCAGTTTAGATCAAGAGTGAAAGAGAAGGGGTAAAGAGAAATGAAATACCTTTGGAAGAATTCAGCTTCTCTGCCTTGCAGAGTTAAAAATCTTGCATTTGCAGAGTTTTATAGATTTTTAATTTATTTAATGATACTAGACAAAATTATTGGAAAATATCTTGAAATGTTACTGCTTTTTGGAATTTAGTGCATGATTATCAAGTTAGGATCTAACAGTCCTGAACCATCTTGTGCATTAAGCAGCAGTACTGCCTTATTCTTATTGGCTGTTGGACTGCGTTAATGCTTGTGCTGGTACACAGCAGTGGGTGGCAAAGGTAGGGCAGTGGATGACATAGAGGAAAGGGAAGACAGCAATCGCTTAAGTTCTTTAGTTAATATCCTTAAGCATCTCTAATGTCAGATTAAAAATAATAAATTTTTAGTTGCTTTAGTTTACCTTATGGATTTTGAATTTGTTTCATTTCACGTTTTCAAACTTTTTTCTTTAATTGTAAGGCTTTCAAGAATTAAGATTAAAAATTGGGTTTGTTTATGAAATAGATTTTTGTAAGAGTTTAAGCTTTAAGAAAAGCATTAACCATCACAAGACTAGGGCAGGTAACTTTACAAGTTAAATATTTGAGTAGTGCTAAGGTGGCATGAATGCATAATTTGCATATTTCTAAGTTCCTCATTTTTTACTGTGGAATTAAAGTATAGAGGTTAAATGCAAGTATTTTTCTGTATTTGAGAACAATAGTAATTAAATAACTTGGCTTTTCATCGAGATCTATGGCTAGTATCCCAAAATACGTAAATATAGAGTATATGTTTGAAATATCTGAGGGTATAATTTGTTTAAATATCAAGTGAAAGTCCTCTCCTGGTACTTGCTGGCACAGATGGTTTTTGAATACTGAGCTTCCAAAGGCAGCTTCAGGGCTAGTTCAGTGAATCACCGCTTATTGAAGACAGTCATTTTAGGTATAAGAAAAACACCTCTTTTTCACATAGTGAAAGAACAGTCATCTTAAGAATATTCAGCAAACTATCCCAAACACAATCTTCCAAAATTTGCAGGACCATATGATGGGCCCGTGCTCAAGGGAGATCTGATACTTCGCATTTTTTTTCTCATCTAGTATATTCCAACCATTATATTAGTCAAGAAAGATTATGTTCTTGCAGACCTAGAAAGTCCCAAAGCAACTACAGTTAAAACAGTGATGTTTTGTGTAGAAAAAAGCTAATTACTGAAGTGATTGTGAAATGTATTTCAGGTATGAGGCACCACATTCTTTTTTAATTAAATTCATCTTTCAGATGGTATAATTTGAGCATTTTAAAGCTGTTTTCATGTTAAGGTTTTCTATAAAACATTATTAAGATTCTAGTTTGAGACTTGCAAATCTGTGTTATACCAGAGACATCCAAATGCAGTCATAGGGAGGAATATTAAGGAACTTCTCTATCAGATCTTTGTACTGCTAGTAATTCCTAATTTCTAAGTGGAAATGTAAGAATGAATTCATGACTATTTGGGAGGCACTTGGGTGCTGTGGTGTAGTTGGAAAAAAGTACTTTCTGCTACAGTCTTTTTTTAGTTACCTAGGGCTGAACATGAATAATTTGTTTGCACACATTACAGCTGGTATTCTCACTTCATGTGTGGGTTATTCAAGACATTTCAGCAACCCCTGCAATTATTCCTCAAGTCTGTGTTACTATTTTAACAATTAGAAAGAAATCAAGATGCTAGGTAATTTTCTCTTTGGAATGGGTTGGAAATGATAAAATAGTATGACAGAGCTGTCTCTTGGAAAACCTGGAGGTGTTTTCTTACTTGCCCTTTATACATATCTTTTTTTTTTGTTGTTTTTTTTTTGTTGTTTTTAATGTAGCTTGCAGAAGTTTTTGTTACAGAAGGGTTGTGCATTGGGTTCTCTCCAAAGTGTCTACTCAATGAATATCATGCAGATTTAGAAGTTCATGGATCAGCCAACATAACTGTGAGGCATAACTGTTTCTGACAGATCTGAAAGAATTAGAACCAATGAATAGTCTTTTATTTTGGGGAAAAACACCAGTCAGTGGGATTGCCATGCTCTGAGCAAATCTTTAGGCTATTCCCTCACCTTTTTGGAACTAAAGTAATTTTATGGCATTCACTTTCAAAGATCCTTGGAATGACTTGTTCCACAACTCAAGTCTCAGCTTGGTCTTCATAACGTATAGTTGGCTCTTGATAAATTACTTTTTGTTTGAAGTGGTCAAGATATGTTTAGAAAGCACTGGAATAAAGATCCTTTACACTTGTTAAACTTGAGTTATATGAAAGCAGATGCAATAGACCAGAACACCTTTTGCAAGTGTTTATGGTCCAAGAAGTTAAAGCTTGCTTCCTGCGCTTTTAAACCTGTAAACGAACAGCAGAACAGGAGGAATTTTTATGATTTATTGTATCATTGCCTTTTCAAGCACTCTTTGCTCCATATCTCACTGACATGATAGAATGTGGTGGTTATCTCAGACCTCTTTTGGTGTAGGATGTGACTGCTTCTGACATTTATGATTTCATTTGAGGTATCTCAAAACCATGAGTTAAATACATGGGTTTGGATTTTCAAGCAGACAGAAGAAAGTTAAGGAGTCTCCTTTTTTTTTATGGTTTTACATGCATACTATTTTATGAATCTTTTAAAATCTCAAGTTCAGCTTCTCTGGCGTGTTTTACTTTCTATTTTCAAAAGCCAAATAAATACTAAAATAATTCCTGAGAAATGTGTTAATATCTATTTGAAAATCCATCTGTTGAAAGACTATATTGATGTTTTCCTAATTAATAATTGTGCCTATTTTTCTTCCTTAAATGAGATTTCAATTTAAAACTAAATTGCCCCAATGATGAACTTCCATTTTTAAACATTAAATTTCAAACTGTGTTTTAGCCCATGATGATCACATTTATTTTTTTCTAGTTACGGTTTTATTTTGGGAAACAAGGTCTATGAACGTGAATGCATTTTACAGACATAGCAGTAAAAAGTAGCAAGGTGTTAAAGATGATGGATAATGCTGTGTTTACATTGATGATTAATAACTCTAATTTGGAGTGAATGTCTAGAAATACTTTTCTGTGCCTGTTGCAAACAAGCAGGAATACAGACAGTGAGTCAGGAGGCAGTAAAACAATTTTGCATGGATCTCAGTTGACAGGAGGAAAAGGCCAGGCAGCAGTGCAAGAAATTAGAAAGTGGCTCTGTGCCAGCAAAAACATACTTTTTTACTAGTAGAACAGGTTTGCATACTGAGTGCATTCCTTTGATCTATAGAACACAAAATATTCTGATAGAGGTTCAATGATATTAATCATTTTTCCTTATTGGCCGAGAAAAATTTGATTTTTACTTCATTTGGAGATGGAAATGGTAGGTGATACCACCTGACTGCATGATGTTGGTCTTGCACACAGAAGGAGACCATTAGAGCTTTTCTTGCTCTAATTTTCAAAGGTTTCCTGCTGGAGTCTTAAATAGCATTGGAGGTTTTTCGTATTTTTTTTTTAATTAGAATCCTCTGCCTGGGTTAAATAAAAGAAAAAAATTGCATTAAAAAAAATTAAATAACTTTATTGACCTGGCAATTTTAAATGCAGTCTTTTTCTTTATGGTTATTTATAAATACAGTGTGTGCAGCTTCTTAGCATGGAAAATAAGAACTTGGCAAAATTACTCTTGAGTAGTTCATCCATTATTTGTCAATCCCTATAGGGGTCTGCTGCTGTTACTGTGTAAGAGAGTTGTTTTTCTTCTTGCAAAAGGCAGCTATCTTAAGGATTTGTGGGGACAGAGTACGTGAGTTTGTTTTTTGTTTGGGGGTTGGTTTTGAGTTGGGTTTTTCTGTATTTTCAGTTGTCATGTCTGTTTGTCTTCCTGATTTTCAGACACTGAATGATAAAATATATATTGCAGCCGCTGTTTTTCTGACACATACAATTCCGGAATTTTTCTTTGTTCTGATAAAACTAAGAGAAATTAAGTCTGAAAGGGTCTAGCTGAGGGTTTGTCAAAATTGACTTGAGCCTCTCCGTTGACTTTAGAAGGTAAGGCCCAAGGTGCTATGACATTTTTAGATGTCAGTGAAAATAATTCTTAAAACCTGACCAGAGTATTTCCAGGGTGTAACTTTTCAACATGTACATGGGAAGATTTAGATCTGTACCTTAAAGTGGCAATGTTTCCCTTTTAGTTGATCCTCCTCAGATGAATCATCAAATAGATTAATTTCCTTCTCTCTTCCATCCCATTCAATGCCAGATTAATTCTATGGAATACTTTTTTTTTTCTTTTTGCCTAAAAAAATCTTTTACTGAAGCTAAGGTTTTGTAAAAGTCTAGAGAACTTGAAATTTATTAGGATGCCCATTCTTGGGTATTTCCAGCCTGATTCTTTACAGGAAGTCGAGTAAAATATTGGTCTTAATGAGAGTGACAAATAGGGTTACAATAACTTACCTTTTTAGTTTGCCCTGAGCCTTTAGGCAGAGGCTTGAACTTCAAGCGAATCCTGTTGCTGGCTTCTAATGTAAACACCTTACCTAGAAGCACTGGATGGAACTTTCTGTTATTTTACGTGGAGAAAATTGTAGAACCAAACTGTTGTCCAAGTCCCCTTTCCAAACAACAGTATCTAAACTCTGTTTCTGTTAACTCCTGACTATTTCAGAGAACCTCTTATTATGGGGTAATTAAATCTAACTGGGAGTCTTTATCATTTCGTAATGTAAGGTGCAGAGAAAACAGTTTGGAATAACCAGAAAAGCTCCTTCTTCCTGAAAATGTGAAGTTCTCTAGAAGCTTTCTGAAGTTAGGGGCTCTATACAGATGCTCCTTAAATGGTTCTTGCCACCACTATGCATTGTGCTACAGTGGAATGTTGCCTTACAGTATTCTGTTGATAAGAAAAGAAGTTCTTGAATTCTACAAAAAAAAAAAAAAAAAAAAAAACCTGAAAAAAAAAGTATTTTGAGAGTTAAGAGGCCTGGGACTAAAAAAGAAGTTCTTAAATCCAAAAAAAAAAAAAAAAAAAAAAAGCCTGACATAAACATTTCATTCAGAACTTGCTGTTGTCTTTTGTGAAGAATTATCCCTTCATTTTAAGTAGTTTGAGTTCCAAAAAAGCTCAGTGCCTAAGGAAGAGGAAGGAAGACAGGCCTTTCATGATTTCCTTTTACCATATACCAGTCTTACGAGATTGCACTGTAAGTCTGAATGGTTTCTGTATCAGTTGGGGAGTGTTTCGTGTGTGTGTGTGTGTTATTTGTATGTATATTTGCACAAATTTTAGAGTCAGGTCCCAAATACGAGTTTCGTAAGTGATGTTATTATGAAATGACACAATATCAGCAGTTTGTGGTGCAGGCAAATTTATTGTGATGATCTTTGCTGTTCAGGGAACATAATGTATTTTTATTCCCTATGATCAATTCTGTATTGTAAGAGTGTTTTGAGGAAACGCTTGTTTAATTAGGAAATGAATGCTCACATTTCTCCCACGTGTTGACCAGTCTCCTACCATACATATTCCTCCTTCAGAATGATAGAATTCAAAGGCGTGGCTCAAATATTTTAACTTTGAGCTGAAGTAGCCTTTCAGATTTGTTAAAAACTGATGACAAGTTTACATGAACAGTGTGTACTGCACATCCTTTCATTGTAAGAGAGAGAGTAAAATGGGTCCTGTTTGGCCACATTCACGAGAAGTTAAGTGTTTGGGCTCCAAACCTGCAAGGACATGTGCACATGCTTAACTTAAAGTACAGTGGTTAGTTTGAAGCTGTCAACATGCCTTCTGTAGAGCATTAATTACATGCAGTAAGCTTGTGTTGGATCGCTGTGTATGTCAGTGTTCCTGTCAATCTCTTCCTGTTTGCTCCTGCACGGACTCTGGTCTGCTAACCCATGAGTGATTCTGGTGGGGGAAATGCTGTATTTCTCTTTTCAGTGGTGAAAACAGTGTCGTCTTTATAGAAATTGGCATTTTGCATGGTTTTGAAAAGTGTCGTGTCATTTGACCACAAGAGTCTTATCAGTGTGTGTTAAATGCAGGTTATGAAGTTTCCCAGTGTTTCTTGAATATTATAGGCTGCATTTTGCTTTCAAAGAAATAATATAGTAAAAATATCAGACAGTGGGATGTTCGTCTTGGTGTTCCTTTTGTTACATACTCTGCTCTAGCGAGTGACTGGGAAAAAAGGGGGTTTTGTTTTTGTTTTGCCCGGAGTCAAACAGCAGCATGCTGGTTAAAGGGATTCTGCGGGGGAGTTGGGCTGGAGAGGGCCTGAGGGAACTGGGAGAGACATCTACCACCAGCAGCTTGTCTGTGCTAGCTAATTATAGCTAGGGTACTGTTTACTTTAGTGGTATACTCCTTATTTATTAGTTACTTAGTTACTGCTTGCCTTCCAGTTACAGGCTTGCAGCCAGTTGCTGCAGGGGAGGTGCAATAGGAAGGGAAGGGCATCATGCAGCACTGCAGATCGCAGCTCCCTGACCTTGGCATGGGGTTTTTACACTTTTTTTAAACATAGACAGTGGGTGAGTTGGTCAAAAAGAAAATCAGGCAAGTTAAAAAAGAGAACAACTTAAGGAAATGTTTTACAGTCTAGAAGTACTGTGGTGATAAAATTATCATGAGTGTCTCCATGACTAACCAATCAAATAGAGGTTTTTCTCTCTTCTTTACCTCATATCTTTGGAGCAAAATCTCACTTTTTGGTCTCTGTGAAGTTACACCGATTTTATAAGATTATGATTTTTATACCTTTTTTAACTGGTACCACTTTGTGGGAATCTGGAGTTAGTTTCATGGGGCAGTTTCACTAACTGGTAAGTTAGTTTCATGCCAGCACTTCTGCAAGCACAAGTGAATCCACAGACATACATACTTCACATAAGTTAAACTATTATGAAGATTGTCTGTAGAAACCCGAGGTTATGTAAGAGCCTCTTAGGCCATTGAACCACTACCCTAATTCACCGTCTTATTTTTACTACGAGCTTCAAGCAAGGCCCGTGGATTAGCTATCTGAAGGAGGTAGTGCAGTAGACCTATTTCCACTGCTAGTTTTGCTGTTGCTTTTCTTGTAGTAATCTTGGTATAATAATTATCTCAGCAAACAAAAGAACAAAGAATAATAGTGTTGTATGGAGATGCAAACGAAGAGGATGATGAGATTTTCTGCCACTGTGTTTGAGTAAGTAGAAGGTATCACAAATAGTGATTTCCATGCTTTAGCAGCATGGAAATAGTGTTGGCCCGTGCTGTAATTATCAATAAAAGAGATATTTTTCCATGACAGTCTCTTGAGCATGACAGTCCCTTGCAAAGCCAGAAGCAGAACAAGAGCTGAACTTCTGTGTGATGGACCAATTACTGAAGAATTTAGAGGAAGCTCGGTTAGGAGAATGAGTGTACTATAAGATCCGTAAAAAAAGGCAAAGTTTCTGTCTCCAAAGGAGAAGGTAAGGAATAAAAGGAGCACAACAGGTTAAACAGCCTTGGCCAAAGAAGTGAGTACCCCTAGGCAGGCCAGCATCTCTAATCAGTGGTAGTGGTACTAGCTCTGGGGGGAGGGAAATTCAGGCTGGTGCTCTCATGTAACATTAAAAAGGACAAGCAGCCTGTCAGGGGAAACAGTCACTGGCATGGGATTTCTTCTCTTGATCAAAAAGACAGCAGCACTACAGCCTGCTTTATCTATAGGGGAGGTGTTGGCAGTGGGCATTTTTTTTCCCAGACCATATCACTGGCCTGTGATAAGTTGTTCCCAAGCCGTAAAAAAAGCCACCTACATTTCTCTCTTCAGCAAGGCTTCATTAATTCCTCTTTCTTCTTTTAATTTGTTTTCCTTTTTATTCTATTACAGTCTTTAAAAAAAATTGAGAAATATCTTTGCTAAATCTGATGGACCTGGAAAATATTCCTGATGTTGTCTCCAAAGCCAAAATTCATTTTTAATATAAGTAATTCTTTATGAATAACATAAAATGCAAGCTCACTACGTTGTTTCCCCTTCCCTCCTTTAAGTGAGCTTCAAATTACAGTTTTCTCAACCGTTTGTTTGTTTGTTTGTTTTGTTTAATTGTTTTTTTTTTTTCCCCTGAACAACATTTACAGCCATAAGTCTGTTGCCTTTTGGTAAAACTTGTGTTGCCAGAAACTTCTTTTTTAAAAATTATTATCCTTTGCTGTAGCTACAATGAGATAGGATGAAATTTATGCTGCTGTTGACTTAGCTTTTACCTTACTAAGTAACAGAATAAATCTCTAATGTAGAACTGCAGGTACTATTCTTAGCATTGTTGTCAGCTATGCAGGTAGTCAAAGTTATAATAATTACCAGGGAAAAAAATACATCAAGATTTCAAGTATTCTTTTAATTTCATAATATACCTTAAATAACTTAGAACCAATATGGAAGGGCTTCCAGAAGAAGAAAATTAAACTAGAAGTAGGTTTTCTCTGTTTGAAGGTGCCTCTTTGGAGATAGTTGATATCAATGACTCATTTCTTGATTAAGAATCCAGAAGAGTTACTATTTTATTTACTTGAATAAGCACTTTGAGTCTGCATCTTCAATTAGTTACTTCTTAATATTGCAAAATTTTCATTTGTTTGATGAGCTTACCTGTAATGGGATATGTTCTGTGACTTTTCGTGATTAAAGGCAAGAATAATAGCAATGGGTGATCTGATTCTATCCCAGGTCATAATTTTCAGTTTCAAGCATTTGCCAGTGTCCAAATCACTTAAACAATGATGCATTATATTAAAAAACTCTTAATGAAAAGGGTCCAGAGTAAAGTCTGAAGATAATAGGTCAGAGTCAACTCTGTTTATGTTGATTCTGGTCTCTACATAATCAAGACATCTGATTAATTTGCAGCAATTAATGCAAGTTAAGAATGCTTAATGAACATTTGAATGCTTTTTAGTTGACATTCCTGAGATGTACTGGAGATTTCAACCTTCCAACTGTCTGTAGAAGTCCCTACCTAGATCTAGTTTGTGGCCCATTACTTGATGTTATTCACAGTATTTATTTTAGCTGTAGTGATTAATAAGTCAGTTTGACCTATTGGGGTTTCCTTTCTACAATGCCATATATTAAAAATGTAATGTAATCCATAATTCAGCTTGTTCAGCCTATGCTGAGCAGTAAATCCTGGTTGGTTTGAAGTCAAATGCATTTTTTACACTAGCTCTACTGAGGTACAAGGTTTTCTGTACTTCAGATGACTTTTAAAAGGTTATAAATTGCCTTTTAAGCCATTTATCCTGGTGATGATCAAGACCAATTACTTTTTAACATAATTTTCTGTATTTCTGCCCCTACTGTCTAAGTATTACGTACTGCTGTTGTAAGTTTGTGAAATTGTACTGAGTGCATGCGTGGGAGATAGCAAAACTGTGTTTTTTCTTCTGAAAATGTTTCTCAAAGTACAGATTCTACAAAATTAGATTTTTGCTTTTCTTACTTAAAAGGTGAATTTAATGTAATCTTCTAATTTCAAAATAATTCTTTAACAAGGCTGTGCCTTCTCTCACTTCTGAGTTATTTAGTTAGATTATATGTTGAGTGATTTCTTTTTAAATAGAACACGTAGGAAAAAAACCCAGGCTTTTCTAAGGCTGTCCGAGGTGTATTTTTTATCTCCAGCATTCAGTTGGTGTATCTGAGTAGCTCTTTTCTGAAGAATTCTGATTTGTACTCTGTTTTGGGTACGGTTTTCCTCTAGAAAAAAAAAAAGCAAACAAACAAAACCAGCTCATTAATAGCTTTTTCTATCCTCTTTGCTCTCTCCCTCTCAAGACAAAGCTACCTGACTTATGTCTGGTTAGAATGAGCATCACGTAAAACAGACAAATCAAGCTGTGTCAGATTAATCCTCCTTAAGCGGCTTACACTCCAGTTGCATAGAAAGACACCATAACATGGAGAAGTTGTTCAGAATTGACACTGAACTAGAGATTGCATATCAAAGAAAATGCTTTACCTACCTCTTCGGATGTCTACCCTTTAGTGTGAATTGTTCTTCTAGATCTGATAATAGAACACTTCTGGCTGGCTGTGCCGTATCATCTTGACATTTGGAATACAGATACATGAGAAGCATGTCATGTTAACAGAACACTACAACAGTCATATTTTGTCTCAATTGATGGGGAAATTGCAGCATACAGGGTAATTCATGTTGACAGTAAGAACTTGCAGATAGGCAGCCTAAAACGGTGAAATCATTACAGAAATTTATTTAACTGGTTGAATGGCCATAGCAGATTGGTTGAGCTAGCCAAATCAGACAGACTCTGAAGTAAAGTACATCTTGTCATCTCTGTTGTTCAGACACATGATGATATTCTTTTCATAGTTAAATTTTGAGGAGGAATTTTGAAAAGTAGGCAACCTTGTAATTGAAAATAAACCCATTGACTTTTATATTTCATTCTCCTTAGAAGAATGTGTTAGCAGTTTAATGAACAATATGGTTTCACATCTTGTTCTAATTAATTCACAAAATGTTTTCCTATTCATTATTCTGTGGTTTTAAATCTCTTATCCGTGACAAAAAAATCAAATTTTTGTCTGCAGAAGCTAGATAAAGATGAGAGTTTACAGGAGGAGCTGCCTTAAGTATTTAAACAATACTATTTACTAAAAAACCTCTTTTTTATTTTGTTTATTTTTTTTCCTTTGCATGCTGGTGCTATACTTTTCCCACCTAAAGTGTGAGAGTGTAAATTCCTTTGATGTGTATTAGCTGCAGCATTATTTTACCTAGTTAAAGGAGGGATGTGGCAACCTGGATCCATAGGTCTCATCCTCATGGCTTGGCTCTGCGAACGAAGATTTGGATCCATAGGTCTAATGCAGTGGCACCCCTAGGTGAAGAACAAGAGGTGTGATATTTTGTGACTGTGTTTTGTTTGTGGTTAGAACCAGCTGCTTTTGCCTGAGTGTGACAGTCTAAGCTGTCTTCTGCAGTTTTGTTCATACAGATCAATGGCGGTTTCGAATGAGAGAGGGAAGCCTGTTAATCTGACAATATTTTTAGTGCATTGTTATTTTTCTCCAAAGCGTGTGAATCCATAGTCAGCCCTGTGAACTTACTATTAGAGGCAATTGGCTGTGAGAGACTTGGGAGCATCTCCTGTTCTTGACTTTAACCAAGCCCTAACCAATCACCTGCATTTATATATTTTCTTAGAACTTCATTTCAACAAGCTCTAGTCATACCCCCTAGGATCTCAATAATACAATTCTGTAGGTACAGCAAATTCTTCAAATCGCCGTTAGCAGCAGAGCACACAGGCACGTTACAGTCTTTAAGCACGAGAGACCTAAGTCTGTAGAGAGAAATATGCTTTGAGTATTATCCATATATATAAAAAAAAGAGATATCCCAAACTTCGCATTTAAAAATATTTCTTTAAAGTGTCTCTTTCAGTTTAAATGCTGATGTGCGTGGGCATTAAACAATTGTATAGAGAACACTGTAGCCCAATAGGATGGTAATTCTTCCGTTGTCAGTCTGGCTCTGCTTCTGTCTGTGGCTTACTGTAGTTGGCTTTATCTTCTGTGCTCTTATCTTGTTCATTGCTATTCATAACCCATACTTTTGTGAAGATGGGCCTTTATTCATAAGAATGACTCAAAATTTGCCAAGTTCCTTGTTCCTTTATGTAAAGGAACAATAAATACTATTTGAACATGTATACCTTTGATTTGTTTGCATTCTCAGTTTAATTATGCTGTGTCTGTTTTAAACCCATATGTCTGATTCTTTGCCTTTGCATGTTAACAAGCATGAAAAGCAAGCGCGCAAAACAGTACTGCTTTCGAGGTGTGGGGGTGTTTTGGGCCATCTGTGTGTTCTGGTGACAGGCCTGCTTTAGAAGAAGGTAATAGCCAGGTGGTTCTCAGCTTCCTGATGATTTAAGGAAATCACCTCCAAAGACGCAGAAGATGAAAATTTGGCAAGTCCTCAGCTATGTGAGAAAAGAGGACTCTGACATTTGACTCCACTCCTCTCTTCCCCCATTTATTCCTAAAACTCCTGCTGTGTTTAGTTGCAGGAGAAAAAGGTCGATTGCATAGGGAAGTTAGATTGTGGAGAGCATAAGGTACGGTTTTCAGTATCTTCTATTAACTTGTATAAATTCTGTTGACTAGAACTAAAATGTTCTGAACCG
>NW_010425290.1:48769-49556 GCF_000710305.1 Buceros rhinoceros silvestris
TTGCAGTTGAGCTGACCTATGTGTTAGGGAAGGGAGAAGTAATTACTAAGAATTCACAAAGCAAATGAAAGGTGCATAGATCTGGGATTGGTATCCTGATACACTGCTGCACAGGTACTGTTTAAGGTTACCATTTCTGATTGAAGTCTCTATCCCTTTTGTATGAAAACAGCATAATTAATCAGGCTGTAATGAATTCAGGTACTGCCAGTTTGTCACCTCAAGAGAGACGTTACTAGAGCAGGCTGAAATCCAATTGAAAATATGTATTTAAAGAACTGTTTTAACATGAGTAGTGTAAGAGTAGACGCCTTTTGATAAGGCTGGGAAATGTGCATTGTAAGGCTTGAAACATACATCCAGAAATAAGTGGAAGATGATCCAAAATTCTTCTGCAAATTCAAAATGAGAAAAAAACAAAACAAAACCCAATCTATTTTACAATGCATTTTCCAGATTGGAAAGGGAACGTATCATATCTAGATCAGGAGTCTGCAGCTCTAAATTTATGATTTGTATATTTAATTTTGTCTTTTTTAACAGAACTCTCAGCTCTTTTCAGTGTGAAGGTAGAGTCAGGCATTCACTCAGAAACAAGAATCACCAAACAAAATGTTTTTGCTTGTGGTTTAAGTTGTACAAGATCACTAAGAGCAACAAGCATTGCTTGAACAAAGGTGTGGTTTTGGTGCTGTGTGCATTTCAAGTTCTGGGAGATCTGTAACATTTATTGCTGGTGCTGTTTTCAAATGTCAGTGCTGTTGTTAAGTCCTATCTGTAGTTCAGC
>NW_010425290.1:49643-67174 GCF_000710305.1 Buceros rhinoceros silvestris
CAGCAGGAAAAATCCATGGATGTTTTTGTTGGGGGATGTGTGAGGAGGTGGAAATCAGGTTTTAGGCACTGCTTTATTTGCTTAGGTGACTTTAAAAATGCTTTTATTTATATAGTCGGGGAGATTATGTTAGCAGTGAGTGTTTTCTAGGGCTTTAGAAAGACAATCACAGTGCAAGCAGCTACACTAGTTGCCGTCTATATGACTTCTCATGGAGGTCTCCACCATGAAGTTCTGATGGTGGAATGGTTCGTGCAAGTGCACTTGCTTTAGACAAAATCAACCGGATTAATCTAAATAATGTAAATAGGTGGTATGTGTTCGACGAGCTGATATTGCCTGGAGTGAATTAGGGAGCACTCATACGAGCTATTCTGCTGGCAGATCTTCAGGATAATAACTTCAGCAGGGGGCAGTGAGGAGCAGCTGGGGGGCATAAAGCCTTTGATCAGCACAGCTGGATCCGAAGCTAACATCTGTCTATAGTCTTAGACTCAACACTTTTGTTAATACTGTGAGCTGTATTTGCATTTGTTAGATCATTTTGGTAACAGTACTTTCCTGTCTCTAGTGTTCCATTTCTTTCCATAATCCCCCCTCACAGCAAATTCAGTACTGGCAATTCAGAAGAAATAGAACAATTATCTTCATGTAACCCTTTAACAATTATTAACTTTCCTATGCTTTCCCAGCAATGGTTGTACGTCTAAGTCTCAGTAAAGAGCAGCTGTGGAATTAAAATACAGGGATTACAGAAAGAGGCAGTTCAGTTGCACTGCAATTGCCACCAAAGAGTGCGTACACATGCTCACTCTCTCTCAGAACTGATGAGGAGACGTGCGTATACTCGGGATATTTCAGGTTCCTGCAGTCATGAGGCTCCTCTATGCCCGTGAGGAAGTGGATGGCTGATGGGAGGACAGGAGGTTTGAATTTACAGGCCAGTGCACGCTCAACCATAACTGAGTTGGTTATAAACATCCTTATAATAATTTAATGATGATTTAAAGAACACAGGAGGAGAAGCTTAGATTAAAAGTGGTGGTGTGACATGCAGTCTTTGTATCTATTAAGCTTCCCTGCTACGTTTATTCATGTCTTTCCCTTTTCTTAGATGTTTCCTATATGCTTCAGAGAAACAAATCTTGTAAACATTTGCTTATTTTTGGCATGGAATAATAAAGCAGACAAGTGTCACATGAATGATTGTGACACTTGTACAAATGTCTGTGAGCTCAAAGAGGACAGGCAAATTATGTTTTGACCCATTAACTATAGCTGTCTTAGGTAGAAAAAAGAAGCCAATTTATCTAAAATACTTTATTCAAGCAAGCACTTCATGCTTAAAAATTTGGTGGAGTCATACCTTCTAAGATTAATAGCTTGTCTACATATTAAAAGTGTGTTAAGATGCATTGTTCCATCCTCAATTTACTGAAAAATTACAGCTTTGAGTAGATGATGGAGAAGGACAGTCAAGCTGAGTGTTTTGATTCCTCTTCATAAAGATGCAGACCATCATTTTGCCGTTCCTCCTGCTTATCCATTTAACCCCAATACTATAGGAAAGAGAATAGGGAAGGCTATGGATATGTCATTCTCTGGCATTATCAACTTCTTAAATTTCCTTTAAGCTTCACATAGTGTTACATTAAGATTCTGGGTTGTAATAAGACATTTCCTACAACATGGTAAATATGGCTTCCTCTCCATAAATGATTAAGTGGGCTAGCCTGGTGATGTGGCTTGGATGTGATGCTGCAAATAATTTATTTTAGTATTTATTATTATTGATGTTGAAAAGGGTTTTTTTATTAAAGGTATTTGTTAAAGTAACAGGACTGTATGAATTGGTATTTCCTTTTTAGTGTAGGTGTTTATGTAGTTACATTACCATGTTGGAGTCTGATGCCATGTGAATTTTTCCAGTCAACTCCCAGTAGTATTATGCGAGAAGGATCATTCAGTACCTGTGTGTTGCAGTAACTCAGGATTCCCCATCTTTTGCCTTTGTTTCCTGTCTTTTTCCTTAGATGCTCCTTACCTTAGCTTTCCTTACCTGTTCTCTTTCTTCAAATAAGGGAAAAAAATTAAATCAAGGGAAAATTTTTTTTAATGTTAAAATTAACTTCCAGAATTGAGACCTCACTTGTGAAACATTTTTTGAAAATTGTGTTAATGTTAATGAAAGCTTGTTACTGAGTTTTGATTATATAGCTGATAATACAATAATACAGCTCAAGAATTTAGGACAAGGAATAAAAGTTGCAAGTATTCAGGTACTCTTGCTTTGAACATTCTAATGGATCCTCAAAGTGTACCCTTTGATTAAAGAAAATATTTTGGACCAAGACAAGCAGTCTGTGGCAAGTAATAAACATTTGTACATTTGTGTAGACCTCTTCAATATGAACAAGAAAATGAGGTTGGATCTGTTTAGCTAGCAGATAAAAAAAATCCATCTAAGTTAAGGCATAATAGGAGTGAAAAAGTGAGGCACAGTTTTAGAATGGATTGAGAGTGAAGACTTGGCGGATTAGGTTTGCCTTAAGTCTGTGATAGTTAAAATAACCCCATTTAAAATTTTGAAACTGTAATTTACATGTTCCTTTATTATTATTCAGATTAATACTAAAAGGGCAGAAGTCATCCAAGGAACTTATGCATTAATTTTCTTCCCTTTCACTATGCTGCAAATTTGTTTCAAAATATTTTTCTAGTGCCTTGAATTTTGTTGTTATTTTTTGTTTTGTCAAGAAGTAACTTTTCTTTCTGACTGTCTATTAATGCTACTGAGAAATAAAGATGCTTTTACAAAATGCTTTCAAGCACAAAAGGAGATGGTTTTCAAGAGATTATTTTACATATTTACATATTTTACCTTAAGCATTCTGTAGTCACTGCCTACTGGTGAATGTATCAGATTTTACACACACTTTCAAAATGAACCAGTTTTGCTTCTAAGCCATTGCAAAGGGAGGAAATGAATTCTAACTTTTTTCACTTCATTTTCACATCCTCACATTTCCTTATTTCACATGGTTTAAAACAAAATGCCTCCAGCATTATTTTTCCTTTCTCAAGAGCAAAGTGAATGTGACTTTTCTAAGGGGGTCACAGGATGCCTCTGAGGCCTGTGGGTGTTACTGGACTGCTGCCTGCTTTCAGCTTAACTGAAGGGCTTGTCATAGTTTTCATCTCCTAAGAAATTAGCCCTAGGTGCTGGCCAGAAGCAGGAGAAGGCAGCATTATGAGTCCCACGCTGGTTATTTCCCACTGACATCAAATCCTGAGGTTTTTAAATTAATCCTACACAAAGACAACCCTTCATTTTGGTGCCAGTTTGAAATTAGACTGCAATAATGACCTTTTAAAGATGTCTAGTTGTTAAGATAACCCCCTGTTGAAACTTAAAGGTAGCCGTTGCACCCCGTGTTGATAAGACGTTACTGATGCTTGAGCAGATTTTGTAAAAGTGACTGGAATTCGTGGCCAGTGACTTGACCTGTACTGCCAACAGGAATGAAACCGATAGCCAACCAAGCCTGTCTTGCCTTACATCTCCCTAAATCTTGGTTCCAGAAGCAAACAAAGGGTCTTTATGAAGTTCCAGCAGGCAGATTAGTTACAAACTAGTAATAGAAGACTTGCACAAAAGGAGACTGACTTGGCCCTCAGAAAAAGTTAATGCTTGGCTCAGAGTGTGAATTAAAGGCATACCTTTTAATGCTGACTGGCAACAGGAAAAGCTTGGAAAATGGAGTATTAATAGCAACTGTTAATACAAACAAGTAAAAGAAAGTGATTTAATATATGCTACCCTCAAGTGTTACATCTGAAGTGAAAACTGGCCCAACTGAAAATGGGAAACACAGAATAGATCTCTGTATTATACAGGAGATTTTGGTCTATTGGAATGAATGGAAATTTGGTCCTGCATTAAAATTACTCACCTAATTGTTCCTGCCTTTTCACCTTAAGGTTTTGCATCATAAACCTGTATGACTTTACCATGTGCAAAATTGTCTTTCATTACCAGTAATAAATAGTTATGAAGCTGGAGATGGTATCTCTTTGCAGTCAAAATGGGTGTATGTAAACAAAGACAAGACATTGTATATCTAATGAAAAATTATTTTGGTAACCATTACTCTTCGCAGTTGGTTTTTCTACATTTAAATTATCGAAGTATTTTATGAGCGTACTGTATTTCAGTTAAAATTATATGCATTGTATTTTTACTTGTAAAAACGGACTATGCTCAAACCAGGACACAGGATTTTTAAATTTTGCAATGCTTAAAGGCAGTAACAGTTGTATAGAGTATAACTTTGATTGCTGAGGCTAATTTGATTATGATATTAACTATATATATGAACATTTCAGCTGTTTAGCTAGTATCAGTGGCATATTTTCCTTTAAAAACTGTAGTAGGTCCTGTAGAATGAGTGCTTTCCAGCTGTTGGAATACTCTACCTTTGACTATTTACAGTTACATTAGTTCTGTTCATCAAAAATAGAAAATATGCATTAAACATTTTATTATTTGATGGTGTACTACACCATCTGCTGCCATAATGCACACAACTCTTAGCTGTTTTGGGAAACGTACTGTGAAATCTTAGTTCGAATCTGTAGATTTTGAAAATGTGCGATGTACAGATGCTTAAGCATTCTTTTTTTAACCCTTAGCATCGTTAGAGATTTCAAGAGCTTCTTCACAGCATTTCACAAATTAAAGGCTTGCCAAAATACAGACATAAGAAAACACACCATTTATATCTTGGATTTCTCTTTCCAGTATTAAAATAGTGGGAGTACTTGCTTTATCAGTTTAAGGAGGCAGTAGAAAATTGAATCTCTTGGTTTGTGATCATTTCTCTTCTTTAATACATTTCACCTAGTTTAGGAAGTATGGATCAGAAACTCACAAGGAAAACTGATGCCCTTTCCTGCAGCTAAATTAACAGGAATCACGTGGAAAACAATCTGAGCCTTGTATGAAAAGGGGAGCCATTAAAATTAGCCCTAAGCTATGGACTGCACCCAATATCACTAGAACTGCTCTCACTGCAGATGTGGAGGCTGGCTCTCAGGCAAACTGAGCTGTGTTGTATAGCTACAATTAAAATCAACTCCTCTGCCAAAAAATAAAAGGGAGGAGGGTAGAAGGAGAACATCAAAGACAGATTGAAATGTGTAGTTAGTAATAAGAGTGGTCTCCTCTTGAACCAAGCCCTGCAGCGATTCATGGCCCCCTTGTTAATGAGAAATTTTGACCTCTGGTTTGTAAGTTAAACTTGTAATCCCAGCTAATGAAGTAAATCAATCCCAACTTCAGTCTGTTGTTCCCATTTTTCTTTGCACAGTGTGTCTGGGAGTTAGTATCCAGGTCTTACAAATACGATTTGGGGGGGGAAAAAAAATGCTGCCATGTAACTTCCCCTGTTTTGCAGATTCTCTTAAACATATCTAAAGCAGACAGATTATTTTAACTTGTCTTTGCGCTTGTCCCTAAAATGTCCCATTACTTTGGATGTTTTAGAGACATTTAAATAATAAGCCTGTATTACCATGTTAAAAAGAAAGCTGCTTTGGTACTATCCTAAAATAATTTGTCTCATAAACAGTTGTGCTCTAGATATGTAGGTCTGTTCAAAATTATTTAAGGAGCCTTATTTTGAGTCTTGCTATATATTTAAGGGGATGCTGGTGATAGTTTTATGTCAGAAAAAAGGTCTCCCACTGCAGTCTTAATTCTGAGATAAAACAGATTTGCTAGCAATAAAATGAATCACAAAGCTAAGATGCTAATTTTCATAATGGGTGGATCATCCTTTGAAATACATACTTCTGTGACTCGTAAGCCACTGAGTGACAAAACCCCAGCCCCAAATACAGCCCAAAAGCCCTGGTAAAGCATCTGAGTTGATTCCATGTCGCACCATATTATTAAGGAATCTGTATGAGGTGAGGTCTTTGTAGCAAGAATAAGGAGATGCCAGATTCATAATGGGATCCCTTAAAATAAAATATAACCAGCTAGAGAAAAAAAAACCATGCTTGCTTGTAGCTGCTTTTCTTCTGCATTAGCAATTGGTATCAGTCTGGACCCTTCTAAGTGATACAGACCCTTTTTTGTTCTAATCTGTTTCTCTCCAAGGAGAGTTTTTATATTGTTTTGTGGCTATTCAGTGCTACAGACACAGTTTTACAGGGGCAGAAGCTTCCTAACAAAACGTGTTTTTCTAAATGAGGGGCTGCACAAGCCCCCCTCTAATGGCAGATGACTTGCTGCATCTTTGTGTGCATCTCCGCCCTCCCTGGCACTTTTGGCTCTCAGGGTTTTGGCTCTTAATTTTTCATAGCCATATTCCTGCCATTCAGTCAACAAACCCTACAGCATCCTACTACCTTTTGTAGACATCATGCATTTAGATTTCTGTCGTGAAGAGGGAACAAATGACCAAGAGCTGCTGTGTTTTACGCAGTTTTATTATAGAAAAGAAAAAGTTTTTGACACCAGTGAAGTAGGAGTCTCTGGGAATTGACACAGTTCATTCCATTGTGATTTTTCTCATTACATAAGCTTCTGCCTCTATACTTATTTGGTCATCAGGGTTTCTTCGTTCCAGTATTGGCTCAATAACCACACTTACCTGTTGTGGGGTTTTTTTTTGGTTGTTTTTTTTTTTTTTTTTTTTGTGATGACCCTGGAGGTGCTGTATTTTTGTCACCTTGGGGACTGAGCCTGGTCTGTTCTTCTGTAGAAGCAGTATTATTTTTATGCCTTTTAAAGAAGAGGACTCCTGACTGAATTTGATTATTTGCTGCCAGAAAGCTGGTGGTGATTTCCTCAGGGCAGGTAATTGTCAGAAGGCTGTCGGTGTACCCAGAAGGGATGCATTTCCCCAGGCTGGGGACACAAAGGTTCCTGAAGAGTGTCAGTGAATGGCCTGTCATCAGCAGGTGACACCTGGCTCTTGTCTGCTCCCTTCCTTAACTGATGGAGCCTGGGGAGCCCTGAGAATGGTGAGATTCAACCAAACTTGGAGAAACCCTCTTTGTAACCAACCGAAGGCTATTTTGAAGCTGAGACTCGCAGTGCTGGCCCCTGAATTGGTTTCTTTCAACCTTTCTGAGGAAAGCAAAGCACCTGAACTGATGGGTCTGCAAAAAGAGCTTGATGAACAAACAGTAGCTTTTGCAGAGGACAGGCAGGTTAGGAGGGTGAGATGCAAGAGGCTGTCTCCTGAGGAAAAGGAGGAAGAACTTTTCTGTGGAGGAACAAAATATTAATGCAATCCAAATATAGAGATTATATCCCCTAATAAGTTTTAGCCTGTACTGTATATTTTTCCTAAGGATCAAATGTAGTAAAAATTTTTATTACTCAGAGTTCTTCTGTATCTAGAGAGACTCCATTTGGTTTATAAGTAACACACTAAGTATTACATATGATCTTCAAAGTATACATGGAGGGCTAGATTAAACTGTGTACTATTTTTGTTGGTGATAATACTGTACAATCATTAACTTTACCCGTATTATTCTTTGAAGATGCTCACTACCCTCATAATGATTTGAAGCTTGGTGCTTTATACTGCTGCAAATCATTAGTCCATTATAAGCAAGAGTTTATAATAACCTATTTTTTGTCTCACTAAATTTAAAAGAAGCTTTGCTAATTTTGACAACAAGTGGAAAAACGCAGCAGTGAATCTGTTCTCAAGTGATACACCTTAGTATATGGAGGATCCCGTTGCGAAGAACTTTGAAAATAATCATGGTTTATTAGCTGCACAGTCTTTTCCCCTTTGTTTCTATTCATTTAATTTAAAGTGAAACAACTCAGCATGCAAAACTAAAATTAGCTGCAAAAAAAAAAGGTGTAAGTGAATAAACAGGCAAATCCATTAGAGTCGATGGGTTATTGGATCCCTTGCCATTCCTCAGATGGCGGCCTATTAAAAGTGGTAATGTCTGCCTCCAGCACGGCCTTAAGGCAAGAAAGAAGGCCAAGACAGGCATATTTCACATGCATCAGACACAAGAATTAAATAGACCAATGTTCCCTAAAAGACTGAAGTACATCTCTTTCTGACGTTCATCTCGGGCAAAAATTCATTGATCTCAGTATGTCCCTTGGCAATTATAAAATATTAAATCCAAGTCACACTTTTCTAGTTGGCTTAATTTTTTCTCTATTCACAGCTTTCTATTTGATCAATTTTAACAAGTTAGGAATAACATCTAATAATAAAATAAAAACCGCAGAGTGAAAAAGTTTGTTCATTTGACATTTTTATATTTTTGTATTTGGTCTTTAGACCTGCCTATCATTTTATTGTATTTTAAATAAATTTGCACACTAAATAGATTAAAAGAATATATATTTATACACAAAAAAACCCCCTCCACTGTCTCCTTTGAATTAGCGGTTTCTTTTTAAAGCTGGCTACTTGTATGTAGCCATGGTATTGCAGTGAAATCTGTATTTTAAAGCTAAATCTCTGTAGTTAAGCACCATCATTTTTCCTAGTGTCAGACAGTAATTATTTCTGCTTCCTGTTTCTCTTATTATGTCAGCCTGGAAAATATAATATTGGTGGAACCTTACTTTGAATTACTACTTGCATGAGCTTTTTTTCGTTGTTTTAACTGAAATTTGGTTTTGTTTGTGGAAATACCAGCCAAGCAGCAAAATGAAAATAGATCCAGGTTCTGACAGGTTGTTTTTAACTAATTTGGAGATTGTAACATACAGTTCAGCAGAACAAATGGTTCTTTACTGGTGGTCTTTGCTGGTGAGAGACTAATTTGGGGGAAAATTTTTACATACGGGCAGTCTACCTGTTGTTGTTAGCTTGTTCCGTTCTTTCTCCGCATTCTCATCTGGCTGGCACGCTTAAAACCTTCCATTCCTTAAATAAGCTCATTCAGAGGCCAACAGCTCTAAGCAATCTTGGCTGAAAAGATGTCAAGAACAATGCTCCTAGCCTTGATTGGCTTTCAAAAAAATGACAGGTTTGATTATTTACTATCAGCAAAATTACCCCATGGAAACCTGGTGGAGGCTAACCAATAGGTCTTAAATTTTCAGAAAAGTGAAGTTTAGGATTTTGCTTTACGTTTTAGAAACAAGATCCTGTTGCCATGTCACTACATGTTTATAAACTGCCTTTTTTTTAGTAAGAAAAGCTATTACAAGTATTAGTTAGGTAGGAAAAAAGGAGTACGGCTGCTAGCGTAGCTCCGTTAGCACCAATGGAGAGAAGTCAGCTTGCGCTAGGTGCCCAGTTTTGAACATGGTCACCTTAGATGTGTATTTCTGTGTTTTCTCAATTGAATTTTGAACCTGGAAAACACTTGCATTAACATTCGAGCCAGTGTGTGTAAGATTAGGTTTCCTATCTGTGTTTATAGCCCTCTGCACAGGTTTGGATGGACTTGCCTGAGTTGCAGCTTGCTGGGTGGCCCCAGGAAGTGGACCGGCTCGCTCTGAATGCCTGCGCTGAACTCCTTGCTTGTAAAATGAGGGTATTAGTACAGCTCAGCACCCATTCTTTTTGGTTTTGGTTGGGTTTTTGGTTTTGTTTTTTTTGTTAAATTGCTAATTGTGCCTGTCCCTTGCTGTGTCTTTGTACGGTGTATTTTGTAAGAGAGCTTATTTTCAGATAAAAGGCTTAAAGGTGGATATAGTTACTAACTGACCAGCAGCCATCTATCTTGCCTGTGACTAACGAAGAGGTGTGAGTATAATGCAGTATTCAGGGAACATGGGAAAACTGTACTGGTGATCCGGAATCCCACTAGCTGTAGAGACGTTTTTCCCTCTTTTCCACAGAAACTATGAGCCAGGCATTTAAAAGTCATTTCAAGAGCAATGTTACTCAGAAGCATATTAAGTCTTGAAAAACTGTAGACATAATTTTCTCTTTTTAAAATTAATTTTTTAGTCTTCTGGAAGAGACTAAATTTGGAAAAGGTCTACAGTGTTAACTTAGACTAAAATGCTTGTGTGTGTGTCTCTATACGCACATCTAAAGGTATATCTATATATATAAAAAACTTTTAATGTATTTGGTTTACTATCAGCCATTTGATATAGCTGAGATTATCTTAATGAAATAAGGACAGTTCTGTTCTGCATTCGATGATAGTAAGTTGATGGGGTAAATTGGATCGCTCTGAGTTTCAGCGTGCAACTTGTTTGATATTCTCTGTAATGGTGGTTCTCTGTAATAGCCAGCACACCTTTGCGACCAGCCAAAATTTGATTTCCATTTCTTACCTAATGGACTGACACATAATATATTATGTATTAAAAACGTGATTCTAATGGAAGTTTTGTCTAGTAAGTAAATGTTAGTGTGTTGGATTCAAACGGTACTTTTCAAAATACTGTTTCCTTTACTTGAGCCCCTGCTGCCATCAACCATACATTCTTAATCTCGTGCTATGTATCCCATCTGCCCTGAACATAACTCTAACCTGTTTGTATTTGAATTCATAAATTGCAGAACTGGATCTGCTTTTGAAATACCCTTAGAATTCTGTATTTCAACAAAATGAGACAAAGTAAGATGATTTTAATTAATCTGAATGTTTCCGTGACTTCACCTCATAGGAAAAACTGCCCTTCTGCAGCCAGCAGTTTTATTCCACAAAAATAAAATGGCATTCCTAGGTTTTTTTAAAAATTCTTTAAACATATATTAATGACAATTTTATCAGTTTTCTGGCTGTTTACATGTTTTTCTCAGTCAGTTCTGCATCATTATAATCTTATACATTATACTATGATGCTGTGATACAAAAGTAAAATTAATATCTGTAAAAAGTGACAACATTCTGCTGTAAGGATGTGCGATATTGTTTATTAAAATGATGCTGTTTAAAGAACATGTTACTGAACTTCATTTTTCTTGAACTGAATACTAATTTTAAAGGTCACTGTGGTTAGTTACCATAGTAGTGACCTAAAAATAACCTTTCTAGTGTACCTGTATATTTCTGATCTGTAGTGTTAGCATTCAGAAATGTTCTTTCCCTTAGAGTTTCAGCAGCTAAATAAGTTGCAACCCCTTCAGCTGTACTCATAAAAATTTGCTTCCAGACAACATGGTCTGTTTATTGTGTAATAATCGAAATGGCACTAAATTGCAATGATTGCTGAACACTTAGGAATTGCATTAACCACTTAACTGCTAAACTATTTTCCATTTTCTTCCTCACTGTGAAGTATTATATTGATTTTCCTCTTAGTTAGAGCTGCTTACTCAACCTCTGAGATGAACGGAATATTTTAGTAGCCTTGTATACTGTCATATTTTGAGTCAATCGACAGTGACCTTGGCGAAGAATTTTCTAGAGGTTTTTAAAAAAGCTATCAAGCAAAATAGTTCGCAGTGCATAGCCTTGAATCTTTACAGAAAATAGAGGGAAACACAAAACATCTCTGCTAAGTGAGTTTAAAAAAATTATTTGGGGAATTACATCTTCCCTTTCCCTCTATGTTAGATGGTTATTTCCTATTTTGATACACTGCTGCTAAGACAAATTTGTTAATAGTTATGAGGCGTTATCCAGGGACTTAATAGTAGCTCATAATGTGGTGCTGGGAGTGTTATTAAAAACCTAAATACTGTGATAGGTGAAGAATTTTAGTGATGCCGTTGTTTTCTATGGGGATGGGGATGGTTTTTTTTGTGTTCCAACTATTCTTTGTTAACTGACGTAAGAGACAAAAATTTGAGCAATATCAAACTTCAGAGCTCCATGATGATTGCTAGCTGAACTAGTTTTGTTTCTAAATATTTTAGTTTAAAATTTATTTCCTTTTTCTCTCAAAGATTTATAAATTCTGGTCCCGTTTGGTTTTGAGAAAACTTGTTACAAAAAGCAGAGGGGGTTTCGGATTGTGTTTTTGTGGGGTTTTTTTTAAGCAAAACCTTTCTGAAATCTTGCTGCAAAAAAGGGGGAAAAAGGCTGATACAGGTAAGGAAGAGTTAAATAGAAATTGAGCGGGGATGCTGGGGGGCAGCAGTGCTGCAGAACATAGCAGTGTTCGTGCGAAGGCAAGTCATTTCCCGAAACACTGCAGACACATGGCCTGAGGCAGTCTAAAACCTTTGGAGACCAAAATGGCTCGCAGGAGTTAGAAGTAATAAGGTGTTTTTCCCTTCTTTCTCCTTCACTGAAATTCTGTAAGGTTGCTATGCATTACCAAGGAACAATGCCACTATTTTTGTGTTTTATATGGGTATTAAGATCCATTACAATTTGACATTTTTAAGATTGGTTATCCTGTAGTTTGGTGTTAAATTGAAGTTGTTTGTTTTGAATTTAATTCTTTCATTTTTCAAAGGAAAAAAGGCAGCACTGCTGTGCTGATAGCTTACTGAAGTATGCCAGGATTTGATGTTTGAATTGAATGTTTGCGATCCCAAAAGATAGGCAAAATTATCTGTAAAGGAAGTCTTGTTTTTTTATATTTTTTAAATCATTTTTTAAGTCTGAAATGCTTTCTGCCTAGCTTTTCACAATCAGATTGAAGGAGATATTGCACATAATAATATCTTTAAGGCATACTGTTTCTGGGATTGTTTTTAACACTATGTTACACATCCAAGACGTATTGTGCTTAATGCAACCTGCTTATGATTATTATAACCCTATATGCTTGTAGCAGCTAAATAAACTCCACATCAAATAAATTACTGCAGCAGTGTTATTAGGCCAGCAGCAATGTTAAGGACATCTGTTAACTCTGTTTTAAATGCCCTGTCCTTACTCATTTATTCCAAACATTTCTGTTGTTAATTACTACTTAAGTACATGAAGTAGTCATTCAGACATAGCTGTGAAGACCAGCTGAGGAGGGCGAGACAGGTTTAGGTCCCATTCTTACCCAGCGCCACAGTGAGAGGGGACCTGTAGCTTACTGTTTCAGGGTAAATGCAGGTAAATTAGAACAGAGCGATGGATGATTGACATACTCTAACTGTATTCACAGCAGTGGTCATTGCTCTAGCCAGGGAGACCTCATCTCAATCAGCAAGGCATAGTCTGAGCACCGTTCCCCACTTAAGTCCTAAAAATCCAACTTCTTGTTATTAGAGCTGGTGAAAAAGCATTTGCTATGAAACATTCTCTGTCAAAATAGACTTTTGACAGAAGATAAAAAGTTTAGCAAAAATACATCTGTTTCAAAAACATATTTATCAAGAAGGTTTCTTAGCTCCAAGATGACATTTCTAGTGAGAAAGTGAGTCTATTGCCGAGTGGTTGCAGCCCAGATCTGGGAGATGAAAGATGAATAGTGCCTTAGCCACTGGGTTGACGAGTCTCTCTGCCACTCATGTTTGTTATAACACAAACAAAAACATTGTTGAGAATTGAAATGTTTTCTGGCTTAGTGTTTACTACGTGGTAAAATGTTACGGGTTAGAACTCAATTCGTAGTTCTTTTAAAATCTTTTCTTTTAATTTGAAATTCATGTGACACCATAAAGTGTTTTGCTAGCTGGCACCAAGAGTGGCCTGTGTATACCTTTATTTGTAATTTGGCGAATTGCAGATACTTGATCATGAAAACAAACGAGATGCTGTTTTTCAAAGGTTAGATGGAACTTAAGAGCAACTCTGGTAAATTAAAACAAACAAGCAGTAACGAACAGGACCTGCAGAAATTCTGTATAGACAGTGTCTTAAAGGTTTCTGTTGGGAAGTTTACCAGAGCAAAGTGAATATACGTAGCTTTTCATCAACATTGTAGGAAAAACAGATGCAAAGTAAGGAATACTCAATAAGTTTGTTTTGGTTTTGTCGCCTGAGCAATGTCTGATTTTCAATTACAGTCTTGCCTCTCAGCACGATTGAAGCAAACCTGTAGCATATACTTACAGTATTGCCAATTCAAGTATTTTCTCTTGCTCATTACTACTGCAATTCAGTTAATCACAAAGTGTGTGCGTGGCTTATTGCAGCGTGTGAGGCTGTGGAGGATCACAGCTCGGGTAGAAACCCATTGTTAAATGATTCACCTGCAAGCAGACTGAGCGACCAAAGATAGGACTAACTGCCTGCAAGTGCGCAAGTTCCAGGGTGCAGATGGCACCCTGTCCTTTGCCCTCACTCTCCTTGGCGAGACCACAGCGCCCAAGCGGGGAGCGCTTGTCCTCCGTTGCAAAGCTCGGTGGCTGCCGCCAGCCTTGACCAGTGTTTCTCCCATAGCAAGATTCCCACGTGTGCTCCCTAGAGTCTGTCAGATAAGATCATGGGTTGGCCAACTTTTATTTATGGGCCAATGAATTATGCAGCTGGGGTAATTAGATGTTTTTGTTTTGTGAATCAGGATTATGCTCCTGGGGTGCCAACCTAGGAAAGTCTTCGAAACTGCATAATAAAAGTAATTTTTATGCAGAAGTGGAAATATTTGAATGCAAAAGAGAAGGGAATGGGGAAGCTAATGTCCTCAAGTATTTGGAGAGGAAAAGTGAAGTGTAAGCTCCAGTTGTTATCTATTAAAGCCTTAATTTCTCTTGCACTGTACATGGAAGGAAGAGGCTGTTTTAGTATAAACTCCAAAAGAAAACAAGTAATTCTCTCTTCCCCCAAGTAGAGCTATAAAATATAGATGCCTTGCTGTAGTTGGAAAACATGTATGGAATTATATATGTATATTCAGGGACTCTGTATATTTGTGTAGTCACTGTATGCTAATAGTGTAATAGGACCCTCTTTACAAGTAAATTCAATATTCTTTAATTAAACGATAGCTGCCATTATATCTTTCAGTTGCATATTTTGAAAGACATTTGAGGTAGCAGGCTAGTGTGTAGTTTTGACTTCTCTAACCTACATGCCTCATGTTTGTGCCTCAAGATAACATTGAATAACATATTTAAACTACTCATGTGTGAAAAAGCAAAATTATCATCTCATGAACTGATTTCTTCACACATTCAGAAAATCAAATTTCCCTTTTGTTCAGATATTAAACAAAATCAGAAGGGAAACAATGTTTGTAGAAATGATACAGTATTTCAAAATGGAGAGGATATAAATACTTTTAATGAGAAGAGATGATAGGAATTTTCAAAGTTGAATCATTTTACAAAGGTATTCTATTACAAGTGTAGTTTTCATTGTGTAGGCATTACAGTCTGGTTCAGTTGATAATGAGTCAGAAGTTTACTGAGCTGTTATGATTTAATATTTTGAGTTGAATCTAGATATTATACAATAGTAATTGGTGTTCACCATATTGGATTCTTCAATTTCATCATCCATAAGAACTAGTACTGTCAAGTGCTAACGCTTTATTTACATATAATAAAAACTAGAGGTGCATATGTTCTTATGGTTGTCATTACTATTTATTAAATATATTTATGTTTCTGTATGTCTGTGTGTATGTAAAGTTTTGTATGGATAAGTGTAAATTATACTAAAGCCACGGTCTTTCATGGATTTTAATTATTGCAGAGCTATTCCTTGGGTTTTTGTAAACAAGGCAGGCTTTAAATTTGAAAGCAGTCCACCAGATGAGCTGTTCTAGCAGTCCCTGAATCACAGCGTAGACTTTCAAACTCTAACATCTATATGAAATAGAACTTGATGACATGGGATGCAAGTCTGAAAAAAACCCAGAACAACCAACAACACTGCCTCCCTGCCCCAAAGCAAACAACCAAACCCAGTAATAATAAAAGTTTCGAACATCCTCTCTTGATTTAGAGAATCTGTCCATTTTTTGAACTTTGGGGAGAACTTACCGTTATTGCCATAAAATTACCATTTTAATTTTCAGTGATGCCACTGTTTAGGGTCTGTGAGTGCACAGAGTAGCAAGATGGTCAGGCATTACAGTAATGTTGCTGTTTGTGCAAAAACCGAATTAGACCCAGTCTGCTTCGTAGCGTCACTTGGTTAGACAGCGACTGTGTCCAGCACTGTGGGGAACGTTGCTAAAAACCTTTGCACTGAAGGGGATGCACTTTTCTCCTTGAGAGTGTGACAGAAACTAGTATGTAAAGAATATGGCAAGATACTCAGCAATATTTTTTCAGAATAAAGAATGTTCTGGTTACTGATTTGTCTTACTAACTAGGGAAAAAAATCCTATAGTTTTGAAGGGATTAATTGTTCAAGATCCTGACCAAAGCAAATCACCTGGGGAGCAGTGAAGGCTTCTGAAGAGCAGCATATAATCTGGCTGTGCATTTTGCTGCAATTTAATTTTAAAAGGGTAAGTAGAAGCCAAGATCTAAGAACTGTGGCAGTTAGTGGGAAAAGCTGATATGGGATTATCAGGGTTAGAGTTCAGATAGAACAGATGGTAAAATAGTTAAAACCTACTGTACCATATGTTACTGCTGCACGCGTTCAGGTAGCACATTCTATGTACTGTGTGGAAAGATCTGTGATCTTAACACGGGTCTTGAGAAAGACCAAAAAAGCTCTTGAAAAATGTATTTCATCATTTCAGGCCAGGTTAATGAGAAAGCCGCAATTCGTTAAACTGCACAACAGAACTCACTATTCCCGAAAGGGATACAAAAAACTAGGCATAGCATGCAGCTAATGCCCAAAAAGCTAAAATGAAGCTTGTGTTTCAGGATCTGTTTCAGGCTCGTTATACTTGAATTTCTGGGGAAAGTATATAAAGAAAAAACAAATTCACAGCACTTGAATCCAGAGCATTAAAACTAGATTATGATTTGATTTATGATTTTGTAACTTTTAATCAGGGGTCAGATTTTCAGGAGAGTATGGTATGTAACTAAGGGGCCAGTGAAGTGATAAATTCCTCACTGGAAACAATTAGAGCTTCACTGGGTTACGGTACTTCAGAAAATCCAATTCCTTATCTATAATCTCTGCTGTTACTACTCAGATGCTTTTTAAAGAATCTGTTGTGATACCATGAAGATAGGAAGGTAGAAGGCAAGAAAGAGAAAAAAGGGTTAATCAAGTCAGAAGTACTGGGAGAAGAAGTGGAATGGTAGCAAAGAAGAAAAATGAAGGCAGAGAGTTGTGATTTGGAGTGGTGCTAAAGAGCCTCTGGGCTTGAGATTCATCTCGCATTTTATAATGCTCATGTTGTGTTGTATCATAATGCACTTGCTCCTACTAGAGCTAGCTGTTCCTCCTCTCTTACTGCCAGTGGTAAAAATAGGCCAGCAGCATCATTCCATATTATTGAGCACATTCTAAATTCCGTGCTGTTTTTTCACTTGCCCCTCTAATTAATTTAGTAATCCTCTTCAGAGTGTGTGCATGTGTACGTTGGCGCTTGTCTGCTCAGTTGCCCTCTTCCGTCATCTGTTTGAGTTCTCACATTGCTGATGATTGGTTGTGCCAGCTCCCTTCCAAAGACAGTGAATATACTGCGCTCCACTACCTTTTGTTTAACTTTGCCAAAAACAAAACAAAAAACATCCCCCCCCCCGCCCCCCCAAAAAAACCCCCAAACCCAACACCTCAGGCCTCTGGTTTTGGCTAGTACTTTGGAAAGGGTTTTT
>NW_010425290.1:67307-67703 GCF_000710305.1 Buceros rhinoceros silvestris
TTTTAATATAATAAACGTGTGTATTTTATTTGGGGATTAATTAAATATGAGAGACATGTCAATTTATACATTGATCATTGTCAACTGTCAGGACCTATTAGTAATCGCTCTTCAGTATATATCAGATGACTTATGGCATTAGGTGATTTTGCGTCTTTCTTAGACTTATTTTCTATCATATATCTGTTTTAATAAGAGATGTTCATAATGGGGACTTCAATTTTCACTGTCTGGTTTTTAATTTAATTAATTAATAACTACATATATTGGGGGTTTTTCTAGTAAAGGAAATGTGACAGTTGTGATATTTGTTAATTCTTCTCTTCTTGAGGTAGTCTGAGTGGTGTCCAAACTTAGCAGGACAGTAAAGATGAGAAGTTAATGAGATAACTAAGA
>NW_010425290.1:67912-68140 GCF_000710305.1 Buceros rhinoceros silvestris
TTACATTACCAGGTCTCCTCCATGTTCATCTGAAGAGGTATATATATATAGGTGGGGGTTTTTTAGCTATTTATATGGATCAGTCATTTTGTTACAGCAAAATACAGTTGGTTAAAGGATCTTTTTGGAAGTTACTGTGATGCATTTAATCCCACTTTAGAAAGAGGTAGATCTGGGATAATTGCAAGAATGTGAAAGGGTTAACTTTACAAAAAACAAGTAAGATTC
>NW_010425290.1:68220-69108 GCF_000710305.1 Buceros rhinoceros silvestris
AAAAAAAAAGATTGACCTGCCCCCCCCCCCCCCCCCCCAATGGCTTAGTTTGAAATTCAAGGTTTATTCTCTGTTGTTGACTGTGTTAAATATAAATGTCTTTAAAATTCTGGTTGGTTGCTTTCTGGTGAAATGGGTTGGAGGAAGATAAGGATTTGGGGAATTCACAAAAGAAAAGGGGTGTTACAGGGTTTCAAAAATGTTAGAACAATGTGTAAATTGTCAGTATAGTGCTCAGAAATTAAACTGATCTGCTTTTTACATAAGGTTTGTCTGTATTTTGTCTGATCATGGAGAGAAAGGAAAAACCTGGATTGACATTAAGAGGTTAGAGGACAGTGTGAAGCAGAAAGTTGTTTGGATTTTTTTTAAAAAAGACTATAGAAGTGTGTATGCTGGAGCAATTTGAAGTTAGGCAGCAGATTAGATTGCAGTCAGTCAGACAGACTGCAATGAAGGGTGATGGAGACACACAGGTCATGAAGTGTATCTGCTTTGAGTCCTGAAGAAGTGATGCTGGTGTGGAAGAGAGGGAGAGTTAGAAAGGGACTGAAGAAAGAGTACAGCATGATAAACAGCACGTGGTGACCATGGTGTGCCAGGGACTGTCTGCGTGATGTAGGGTGGGAATCGAAAGAATCTATTCAGTGGTGGTTCCTGTAAGCTTACTGATGTTTGTAGGAAAGAAGACCCACCCTGCTTCCCTTTTGGAGCCATTCTTCCAAGAGTTATTTGTGCCAATCTGATTTAAGTTTTTCAACTATTTTCTGAACAAACAAAACCACTGACTTAAAAAGAGTCAAGAGTGAGACTTCAATGTAAGAGACAGAGATGGTGAGAAATCAAGAAATGAGTGGCTAAATGGTTGTGTGATTTATCCCTGCTGAA
>NW_010425290.1:69204-70055 GCF_000710305.1 Buceros rhinoceros silvestris
CCGGCTGAACTCTGTCATCTCTCCCTAATGTCTGAACTGCACTGGGCCTTAATTATATTCCACGATGTTTGCAGTAATAGAAGGAGTGTTAGCCGTCTTCTGCATTCTATTTACAAATGTTAATGTCTTGTTTCCTTTGCACTGGACTGTGTTCTGACAATGTGCTTATCCTGCAAGCCGAAGGTATTAGCATTTACGGCTTAATTTTATTGCCACTCAATCCAGAGATAACCGCATAGCCTGCTTTGTTTTGTGTTATTTAATGGGCTGGCTGTTCGAATTAGGGCCGTTTACTACCCTCGATCCACGGAGGAGCCTCTCGTAATTATAGGGAAAGGTTTACACCACTGTTCATAGGTGGTAACTAATCTATGAGAAATGTTACATGGGAATAAAACATGCCAAGAGCTGGTAGAACTGTAGGTATTTTTGCCCTTTGTTGGCAAGTGGTGCATAAAGTGACTTGATTGGCACTTCCACAATTGCTGGGAGCGGGCTTTACACCACTGTTCATAGGTGGTAACTAATCTATGAGAAATGTTACATGGGAATAAAACATGCCAAGAGCTGGTAGAACTGTAGGTATTTTTGCCCTTTGTTGGCAAGTGGTGCATAAAGTGACTTGATTGGCACTTCCACAATTGCTGGGAGCGGGCAAGATGGCCAACAGTTGCAAACATGATTATTTTAAAGTCTGGGTGTTATATATCATAGTGAGGCTTAAGAGCTGAAAGTCCTTTGAGCTGAATGAAGGCAGTTCACGCTCTCAAGAGTTGAGGAAGTATTGGTTTTTTGTAAGATCCCCCACCCCCCCAAGTGTTAAGATTTGGATACTTTTCTTTGTCTCACGC
>NW_010425290.1:70187-80329 GCF_000710305.1 Buceros rhinoceros silvestris
CTTCCCCATCTCACAGGAAGACTGGCGATATATGAAACAGCTGTATGATACCTGTGCCCCTCCTTAAATAGTTGAGATGTAGCCAGCACATGAAGTGCCACGATGCACTTACTACTGATTTTTTCTTCATCAAAACCAGCTCTGGATGAATCTAGTCACCCCCAGTTACCCTGTCCCTTACAGTTGTTCTGCTCAGTATGTCTTCAATAAGAGATAGACCAAAAAAAGCAACCTTTACTAGATAGCAATTATGTATATTTTAATTAGTTAAACAATTACATTTTAGTTATGTATCTAGAGATTGATTAATGTCAAGAATATTTTAATTATTTTAATTTTCTGATTAAGTGAAAGTCAGAATCATAAGTTTAGAAAAGAAAGAGCCACCTGTTTGTAAAACTGAGATGGTTTTGAACTAGTATCAAGGATTACCACAAGAGAAAATTCAGATGGGATTCAGATAGGACTTAAGGAAAATGTGAGTCCTACAAGTCAGGCTGAAGGGCTTCTCCCAGTGTTGGTTTGACGTTTCTTGACTCCCAGTGAGAGTCAGGCATGACTCTCCAGCATGACTGGGCTGGAATAAGATGGGCAACTCCTTTAGGAAAAAAAAAAATACTAGAACATCCAAAAAACCTTGCATGCTAATATTGAAAGATGAGAAGAGAAAAGCACTACAATGCTTTAAAAATAACAATTAAAAAATTTGGCAGGATTAGTATTTCAAAGGGAGCAGCACTTGATTAAACATTTGGAAAGAAAGCATGGGAGGAGAAACATTCCAAGCAAAATGAAAATGTATGTGTATGATGGAAACAGGATAAATAGAATATTCCACTTACAATTATCACGGCAAGAATGCACCTAAACTTAGTTCTTAATCAGGTAAAATTGTCATTGCTTTTAAGTCCAAGTAAGGCAGTGAATTGTGGTAGGTATGAGATGTTTGTGGATAAAGATGTTGGCAAGATCTGTAACTACAGTGAAGAGCAGGTCCACGAACAAAGTAAATGAGAAGACCTGGAGCCTACACCACCGAGCAAATTGCATGTTGCAAGAGGTCAGAGGATACAAGGCATCCGTTTTCATCACACACCAAGTGAGGAGTGAAGGATACAGAAAGATCTTTGAAAGATTAAGTGTCTTACGCTGTATCTCAGCAGAAAAAAAATTGAGTTTTCCTTCTCACATTGAGAGATCTGCATGAATAAATTAAGGTATTAAAATTAGTTGCAGTCTGGCTTCTTCGTCAGAATGACCTGTGGAGGGCTGGGCAGTTGAATGCCCATCTCCCTTGAGCAGGTAAATGTCGTACCCCATAGCTGCCTTACACTTCATCTGTGTTATTTCCACTGGGGGAGACTTCTCCTCTTCCCCAAATGTTTCTCTCTGAAATGCCACACAGCCTGCTCTTTGTCCCTGCTCGCATTCAGTTTGGGGGGGAACGCTCCCTTTGAAGGAAGAATAGGTGGTCAGGCTGCTAAGAAATGCTGGGTTCTCTCAAGTGAAGTTTTTGGTGTGATGCTGTTTTACAAAGCAGGTTTTCAATTGCAAAGGTACTTGCATATGTGACTTTGCTTAATGTAATAAAGGCAATGAGCAGGTACATATAAAGCATTTTTCTTGTAATGGTAGCCTGTTTCTTTGGGTTGAAATAACATCATGTAATTAGAAACTGAAGTGATCACTTTTAAAGAAAAAAGTTTACCTGTATCCATGTCTCGTTATGATTTACCTTCCTTTTATTATTTCTTAATATAAAAATTACTGCATGCTGTCTTTGAAATGTTGCAATTGTGTTGGTATTTGAAGTACCTGTAAATACTTGTGCAAATCAGGTTTTCTGATGTTTGTCTGCAGGGCGAGGTGTGTGTTTATGTGCCCAGGGGAAATGAGATGCATTTGCATCCAAGAGGGCGTAGCAAGGGACCGCGTGCCAAAACGGAGTCTGCAGGAACAGTTGCACTGAAATAGTGCAGGGCAAAAATGTTTGCAGATGAAGATAACTAGCTTCCGAAGGAGTAATGGTGTCTGTTCCTCCCTGTAACTGATGCTGATCTGCAGGCCTAAATGACAGCTTTTGGTGATGAATCTTTCTAAAGACGCTTGTAAAGCCGCCATATTGTGCATATGAAGATGCACAGTCTTTTTGTAGATATAATTATATTTCACATAGTATTGTTAATCTTTGAGGCGCTGACAAACAGTCATTACTTACTTTTCTGAGCTTCAGGGGAATACTCATTTAAGGATGTTTCGGCTCTCATCTAAATGAGTGAAATCATTTCTATTAGCCTCAGTAGGTGCTGAATTTAAACCCTAAATTAGGTGGGACGGCTAATCATCCAGAATGTTATGCCTGGTTTTCATGTACAGAGTGCCACTCAACCAAAGATCTAATAGCACGTTACGCAAGTAAACATCATCGCTGCAGAATATCTCCAGAATATTTCTTATGATCCAAGACCTCTTATGAATAAGAGCAGACTAACAGATACCTTATCTTCCCCATCCTCTTCGGTGCACGAGACGGGAGACACAGAATTCCTGGTATTTTTTTACTCCGTAGATAGCTTGGCTTTGAATTGTTACTGTGTCATTCCCACTTTCAGACTTTGGCTTGAAGTGCAAGTCTGCCACGAGGATGTGCCGCCTAGCCTGGGAAGAAAACCAGCAGATCTTTTATCTTATTGCTTTGTCTGTCTGGGTCACGGAGAAGCAATCGCCGCAGTTCAAGACTGTGTTCAAAGGAGTGATGTCAGGACTGAATTGTTTTCTGGTGAAGGAAGGATGGATAAAATATTAAATGCAATCTTCTGTTTGCCCTTACCTTTGTGTTTCCTGAGAAGAATATTCTATTTCCAGGGTTCTGTAGTTAAAAGCTGAAGGTATACATACATATTTGTGAAAAAAATGGATTTAATTGTTCAACAGTAGAAATGATAAGTGTAGATTTTGTATTCCATGTGCTTTCTTATGTGAAAGCACTTCTATCTTGAGCAAGGAACAACACACTTTTAAGAGTTACTTAGTTTAATTTTCATACACCTGCTGCTCTAATTATTGTGGTGTAATGTGCAAAGACATTTTTACTTTCAACTAGTAGGGGAGTTTGTCCATGAAAATTTCAGAAGAGATGTGTCTGTCTCGGTCCTCTTCCCCACTACCCTTTAAATGTTCTGAGAAATTCTGATCAAATCTGAGGGCGAGGGCCAGCAGAAAGGGGGGCAGAGGTAGGAAGGAGCTCGAGATTTTTAAGTCCCTACAACTTCCATATGAACTGTTGGCTTGGGTACAGAAAAGAGAGACAACACTGGTCTTGCCAGCGAGGAAACAGCTGCAGGATGAGCTCAGCAAGCTTTGGGGTACGTTTGGCTGGGGGCTGCGTGTCTCCTGGGTGGCTGATGAGCACGTGCAGCCTGGTGGGTCACCCACCCCGGGGGACGATGCTCACCTAGCTGGCGAGGAAGGGAGAGCCAGCCATGGAGCAGTCCTGACCTTTTTGAAAAAGATGAAGTTTGGGAGGTGGGTGGTGTTTGTGAGAGGTGGAGGGTAGCAGAGGGGACTGAGGACGTTGCTGAGGTGACGGACTGAGGAAAGAGGTGACGAACGCTCTACAGAGGAGCTGGGTTTATCGTGGTAAGGTGGCATGCGTCTGAGTTGAGGCTTCATTAGCTTCTCTGTGCACAGGACTATTTGTTTTAATTTTTGCCCTGTCACTGTGAGAGTGTGTTTCTTTGGCAGATTGTCGTACATTTACCTAGTGATCTACCAAGTCTTTGGTCAGTGTTTTATTTTGAACTGGTTTTATTCTGCTTTTCCAATAGTGTGAGTTTTCTTGTAGAGGAGGACAATCAGGAAAATAGCAAACAGGCTGAGATGCGCGGCCCAAATCTTGTGTCACATCTGACATAAATTCAAAATTGCTTCAAAATGTGCATGCCAAACCAATAATTACTCTGATTCTTCTTCTTAAACTGTAATTTCAAGCTAGGTATCTTCCAACAGCTGAATTAAGCTTGACAGTCCCACACAGTTGTTTAAAAGACTGTAAGCTGTTTATCCATCAGCTGTGCGTGTCTGAAGTGCGTTAAAGCCCATTAAGGTAGACGGACTCTGACTGTTTCGGCGGGTCTGGGGTTACAGGTTGGCAGAGCACGGCAGTGTTTTTGCAAATTCCTGTGCTCTATTTTCCATGAGTTGATTTTTTCTCCAGTCCTGGCTGGAAGTGGGAGCTGGGGGGTGTCTCAGGAAAGCCCCATTGTAGCTCACCTCTCTGTAGCCCTGCGAGGAACAGGTGGAGCATACAGGAATTTGTTTGCTCCCTGCTCTCTTCCTCGCTGTCCTGTGGGATTTGCAGCTGCCGAGTTCACGGCAGTCGCCAGTCGCTGTGGTGTGTTACGAGGAAGCGGGATTGAAGCAGCGAGGGAGAAGAGGCAGTGGGGAAAAGGCGAAGGCAAGATGGAAGGGGTAAGAAGTCGCTGTCACTCATGTACGTACACAGTCTCAGAATGAGGAGGTGGAAAGAGTTCATATATAAATAAATTAAATGGGTTTTCTTCTGGTCTGGGACATCTTAAATGTCCCTTAAATGACAATTAGAAGTTCACTGGTCCAAAAACCAGTACTGATGTAAATTTGAGTGGGTGTGATTTGGTAATAGCTTGGGTGTGGCAGGCCAGGAAACAATTTACAACCTTTTATTTTTTTATTAGAGCTTTTATCTTTGTAACTCCTACTCGTTGCCATAGATACAGACAACAGAGGGCTTGTTTGGGTTAATGAGAAGTCTGTCAAGCTGATAAAAAAAATGTGATTTTTCTCGAGAAAAATCTGCATTACTTCAATTTCACTATTCTTGGCAATTTTAACTACACTTGCATTAATGTATGCAATTAAATTGTGACATTTAGTAGTCTACATTTTTACATAGCCTCTGCAGAACAATTCTTGAGTATAACGCAGTACCAAACGAATTGGTCTTTAAATTAGAGCTCCTATTGACAGATAAAAATTATGGTTCTGTCACTTTACAGATGTGTTTCTGTACTTTCTAAAATGATTCTTACAATTTTTTTCCACCTTGCAAGACAGCTGCAGAGCATGATCAGGTAACTGATTGGCTCACAAGTGCGGTTATGAATGTGCAGAGCGTAACGTCATAACATGACATGTTGCATTAAATCTTCCTGCGTAAAAGTGTATCTCAAGTGGTACATGCAATGAGTACGACATTCCACATCTTGGTTCCAGCTACTCTGTCCAGACAGAAAGCAGTTACCTGCTGCAAGTGTACCTCAGCTGATTCCAGAAATGGTTTTATATGAAGAAAAATTTAAAAACTAAGCAGCTTTTCTATTAATGTTTGGTAAGTGTGGGCAGGGTGGGTCTAGTGCGGTGGGCTCTGGACAGTGTTTTTTCATGAGTTTAAGGTGGCCACGTTTCTTGCTGGTATCTGTGTCACTGTTCAGGAACTGTAGTCAGGATGAACCGGGAATAAGTTCTGTTTGGGGCAGGGGGAAGAGATGCATCACATGGGGAACAGAGAAGAAAGAAAAATATTTTTCATTCAGCTTGATTTAAAATAAGTATATGCAGGGTGGTTTGTTGGGGAGTTGAAACAGTGGCAATAGCCCTGGCCAAGTGGATGGGTGGTCAAGTGTAGGTGACAGGCAGCTTACGATAGGGTATAGTTCCAGACCTGCAGAAGATAAAGAGCACAAGATTAAATGGTTATTCTTTTAGGAATGCAAAGCATTTTAGCGTAAAGGCCAGATTCAGAGCACCGCTAAATAAATGGATTGCGCACTGGGGATGTGTCTGGCTTCAGCATGGATGAGCAACCCTTGCAGCTGCTGCACATGCTTTTCCTATGGGCAGCGAGGTTAGGGAGTAAATCAATTAATCTATTAACAAAAATTCTCCGTACTGGAGAACAGAATCCCTCGGATCAAATGCTCCTGGTGCTCAAAGGTTGTAGGCTTCTCCCTCCCTGGCCTGCAAGCTTACCCACATTCATTTCACTACATTTAGCCTTTTGTGTTTGTGGTTACAAGAGGATGGGATTTGTCCTGCTGCTGTACTTAAATAATCAGACAGAGGAGAAGGACCTTGAACGGTACAGTTCTGCGAGGACTCTGACTGCTGGTACCCAGAGAGAAAGCAACAGAGGAAGCAGTGCCACGCTGTACTGGCGTACACACGGTGTACACACGGTGTACGCACAGTGCCACGCTGTACTGGCATACACACGGTGTACACACGGTGTACGCACAGTGCCACGCTGTACTCGCGACACGCCGGGTGAGATTCCCCTGACGCTGTACTGGCGTACACACGGTGTACACACGGTGTACGCACAGTGCCACGCTGTACTGGCGTACACACGGTGTACACACGGTGTACGCACAGTGCCACGCTGTACTGGCGTACACACGGTGTACACACGGTGTACGCACAGTGCCACGCTGTACTGGCGTACACACGGTGTACACACGGTGTACGCACAGTGCCACGCTGTACTGGCGTACACACGGTGTACACACGGTGTACGCACAGTGCCACGCTGTACTCGCGACACGCCATGTGTGCTTCCCCTGCCATCTTGCAGCAGTAACATCAGCTCAGCTGTATTTTTAACAGATCAAGATCCCAGGATAAGAATTTCCCAAGGAAAGAAAGGTAGATTATTTAAAACCAGAAATGAGTAAATTCAGGATTTTAAATGTATCGAAAACTTTGCTTTAGAGGTTTGAAAAAGAATTTAAATCTTTTTAGAGGTTAAAACCTATTTTTCCAAGTTAGAACAGTTTATTTTGTCAGAAATCAATTGGAATTAATAAAAAACAGTGGTATCCTAAGGCGGAAAAAAGGGTTGAATGCATCTATCAGGTTTCAGCTTTAAACTCAACAAGACTGCAGAGATCGGTCCCTTCAATGGCTAAATACTGAGATCACAGTGTTCCCCGGCCCAGTCTGTGGATTTTCCTTCTGTGCAGAAAGGCAGGATGAGGTATTCGGTAATTCAGTACCTCTGGAACAACTGGAACAAACAGGAAATTTAACTCTGCTTTAGGAAACAGTGCACTAATGTTTGTCTTTATCATCACGTGGTCTTTGTGATTTTTTTTTCTAGTTAATTTTCTCTCAGCTGAGCATTGCCTGTGTGTTTGAGCAAGATTGTTCAGTATCTTCCCCCAAATTAGCCTTTCTCTTGGGTACACCCAGAGGAGAGAGCCGGGGTCCCCGTGGGATGTGGAGCTGCGGCGGTTACTGCAGGAGCAACATCCTGATACCCACTACCCTTCTTCAGTCCTAGACCCAGGATGTGGAGTGGGAGGGTGCACACGTTTGATACACTAAAGGTGGCTTTATCCGCTGCAAATCGTTTCGTCCTTAAAAGGCTCCCGAAATTAAACTGGTCAAATACATCTACGTGGCTGTGGCAGGAGCGTTAGTCCTGAGCTGTAAATGAACAAGGCCTGGCCTCACGTGGGTTTTCACTGCGGTATCTTTACTGAGGTTAACTTGGGGAGACTCAGAAGAACGGGGGGTGGGGTGGGGGGATGAAAAAAAAATACGTTCAGAATTAGGCTCATAATAATCCATTTAAGATATTTAAAATAACCCAGCAGTTAGTAGTTGTAAACCTGAGCGTCCAAGGAGACTCTTCACTATGGCAGGACTTCTGACTTTGCTGTGTTTTCTTTGTAGGGCCTCGGCATGTCTGGCGTGAGCCAGGCTGGCTTGGGGACTCCTTCATCCAGGCAGTACGCACGGCAGAAGATAACTCGCGTAAACCTCAGGGACTTCATCTTCTACATGGAACAGGAAAGAGAAACGAGCCATTCTCTCCTGCTCTATCGAGCTCTGCTTAAATAAAGCCAAGACTTGTACCGATTTCTCCATACAGAAGCTCAACTTGCATTGAAAAGCTGTCATTTTAATGTGCCTTCTATTTTTTTCAGAAGTCAACGTTCCAGTAATTTTGTTCTGTAAAATTGCCAGACACATGCAATAAATTCCCTTTATGTAAAAAACAAATTATAAAAAATACACCAAAAATGTGCAAAAGGTTTAAAAATGTTAAATCCACAGATACGACCAACATCAAAGTCTTGTTTCATTTGGCCATTTTCGCTAAGGCTGAAGGAGATGGTGAAGTTACGCCAGTGGCTCACCCGAACCCTCTCACGGCAAGGATTGGGACCTGTCCCTGGTGTGAACCCCTACCCTCGCTTCGGGTGCTGTGAGTTTCGCTAGCACCGTCTCCACTGACGAACCGTGCTGATACCTGTTGTTATTTTAGATTAGTTGTAATTGCAGTTGTTTGCACAGCTAAGAGAATAGCCACTGCACACCCGCACAGATTCGGTACGTCCGGGATTTCCGCTCTGGCTGAACGGCTCATCTCCTGAGCCGGCCGCTGAACCACATCCGCAGTGTGTGAAATCTGTGTGTTCGGGTCCCAGTTGAGTTACCTTGACTGGCTTCCAGTGATTTTCTGAATCTCTTCAACCTTTTGCACATTTGTAGCAACTGGTTAGTAACATGAATCAAAGTTGGGTTTTATTTTCTAAAAAAAAACAAAAAAAAAAAAACAAAAAACAAACCTTAATTTATTTATTGCAGAGAGTATGGTTTAATGGTGGTTTTAAAAGAGAGTATTGTTCAGTAAAGATTTTAAAGTATTCTATATGGATTTTAGAAGTCACTGTAAAGGCAGGTTTGGGGGGCTGGTTCCACTCTTGGAGAATCAGGTGAGCAGGGGTGAGCGAGCCCTGGCAGCACCGGGCGATGGGGGCAGCGCCGCAGGGACTGCCTCTGCCTTTGCCTTGGACGATTGGACCCGAGGACTCCAGTCCGGGGAGGCTCATGAACGAGTGCATGACTTTAAACATAATGAGTAGTTTTAATTACTTAACGGTGGGATGAATGCTTTTTAAATGCTTTGCTGAATTGGAGCTTAAGGGGCCCACACCGAAGCCACGTGAAGTCAGTGTGAGTCTTTTAGCTGGGTGCCGGACAGGAGCGTTAAGCAGGCAGGTGGGCACGGGTTGTTCTTCACACCTATCAGTATTACCAGTAACCACGGGAGACATTCGCTTATTTATCTTCTCAATTTTTACTATGTTACGCTTGCCACTTTTTTGAGGCAATTTTTTTTTTATGGGAAACCATAGTGAAAGCACAAATAGAACTATTTGTCCAATAGTTTTAAAAACGGAAGTTTTAATTATTTTTTAAGGTTTATGAAAAGCAGAAGAAAATTTATACTGCTGCTATTTAGCCAAAAGATTATTCATAAGGTATTTAAGGCCAGGAAGTGTAAAATTATGTTTTAAATGTATTGATAATTTGTACATATTGTTTATAAAGGCCTTGTGTTTATTAGAATTACGTTATTTTGATGATTTCTGTACATACTCGTAAATACCCCCAATTTGTGTGAAAACATACTCCCTTATTTGTACTTATTTTGTAAAGAAATAAAACAATTTACTAAAGTAACACATCGAGTGACATACAGCATTAATTTATCAAACATGAATTTCACATTGTCTTGCAGTTCTTAAGCACTGTTCAGAAACATCTTCCATTAAAATATTAACAGAATACCCACAAAGAAATATTAAAACCAAATATTTCAATGTTTTGTTGTGCTGATTCTTATCCGTTGTCAAACATCTAGTAAAATCGTCAGCAACCCTCGATGCTACTAATGCAGTGAATGAACGCACTCAACAGTCGCTCTCTCAAAAGCCGTTAGTCCAATAAGCACAACAGAACATTCCCTCTTCCGCGTCCTGTCCGAGGCGTGGGAGCACGGTGGGGCAGCGGGGGTGTGCAGAAAGTGCTAGCGAAGACTCGTGTTCTTCAAACCACAGTTTCAGTGCTCAGCACAGAGAATCAGAACAGTTTTGTTCCACGGAATGAGGCGAAAACCCAGGCTACGTTTGCTTTTTGGCCTTCGTAATAAACCCACGTGCCGGCTGCACACTGCAGCTTCACTGCAGTTTCTACGGTGCTTTCAAACCTGTTTCAGCAATGCTGAGCAATGTTCTTAACTGAGTTACGTTGCTATGGTTTAAGGCCAAAATTCAAATCCGTTTTTGCTGCTGCTGCTGCCTAGAAGTGTAGGG
>NW_010425290.1:80524-86073 GCF_000710305.1 Buceros rhinoceros silvestris
AATAAACTTTAAATAAGTGACCTGAAGTTACTAACTAAAAGAACGTCCCAGCTTAACTTTCTGTTTTAAAGGCGTATTTCTTCTAACAAAGTGATTGTTCCCACATGTCTTCCTTGCCTTAGCGCTATTTTGCAGTCAGTGTTGTGATGTCATGGCTCAAACCTTCCATCTCAAGTTCACATTTAACTCGGCTGGTGCAGCCTGGAGCCCCTGGCGATGCCGCCTTAGCAAGCTGCCCTGAGCACTGGAGCTGCTTTACTGAGCAGTAGAAACCCCACGGTAAACGCCGACCTGGAGGAGAACAAACCGGCAAACCCCACGTGCTACACAGAGCTGAAAGCATCATCCCGCAGCCCAGCCTGTGAGAGCTGCCTGGAACCTGCGTCTGTCCCGCTCGCAGACGGGGTCTGCTGGCCTCGGGGAGGCTCGGCCTGAGGGCCGGGGCAGAGCTGGGCCCTGGCTCCCAGGTAAGGAAGGAGAGTAAGGGACAGGGAGGATGCGCTGGCAGACGTGCGCTCAGCCGCTGCTACTGCCCGCGCTCCCTGTTCAGGAGGCAGGACAGGAGCGCGTATGGCGTAAAAACAAGAAGCTAAAAGGATAATTTAAGGATACTTGGAACTCAAAGTGAACTCAATGTTTGAAAGTAATAAATAAAACGCTTCTGTTTTTTTCTTTTCGTAAGACATGGCTACATCAAGCTGAATGGAGCAAAAGGCCGGAGAAGACGCAATCGAAAATTCTCACCTCCCTGAAACAACGTGGGAGATACAGTGAGTGTTCCACCCTACTTACTTCTTTTTGATCATTTACTGTACAGAAATGTTTATGGCATGAAGTACTGTATAAGAAATGTGCATACACAAATACATGACAATTATACGTTAAGTTCTTTACAATATTAAATGTATAATATACAATTCTACAGATATCTTACATACAAAGGTGAATGGTGAGCCATATGTTCAAACATGGCAATGCCTGGCAACTTCAGAGTGTCGTACAAGTATAAAACCACAAAATAAAATAACTTTACAACTCTTTGAAAGCAGACAGATTTGCTCAGCTGTTCTGCTAACTTAGCAGGCCAACACGGATCGGCTAAGATTTCCGGAAGAGATTTCTGCGTTGGGTAACCAAGGTGAGAAAAGCTCCAGAGGTCTGGTTTTCCACGGACAGGTATCCAGCCCTTTTCCAAAAATTGGACCCCTGCCTAGATTGTACCTTGGCCAGTCAGTACAGCTCGTCACTTTTGAAAATATTAGTCTTAAACGTTACTTTTAAATTTTGCCTGATTGTAATTGTTTGGCATTAGGGACTTGTTGACCATGTTATGCTCTGTCCCTTGTCCTATATGGCCGTATTTATGCATCCAGAAAGAGTTTAATTAAAATTCAGCATCTACAACAGTATTCTATAAATTAACGTGGGAGAAACTAAATTGTGATTAACACATGAATTAGTCATTGAGGACCCAATCAAGCTACACAGCAATGAACAGGATTTAGCAGAATGCTATTTATAACCTTGCACCTGCAAACACGGTGCTGTCTCCTGAGTTAGGAAGCCCTGCAAGTCAGAGTCGGTACCGATTCACGGCAGGGGCAGTACCCTCCTGCAGACAGCGGGCTTCGTTAAAGAGAGAATTACAGAGGGAGAGGGCGGCTACGGAATCGGTGTGTCAACAATAGTTTAAAATAACAAGGAAAAACAACCTAAAGAAAAGGTGGCCTGCTTTCATCGGACAGTGGCAGCAGAGGGGGTTTATCATCTTTTGCCAAAATTCCAGACCCATAAAGAGTAGGCGTGTCCAGATTCTGAGCGTTTTCTCCTCGGCGGGGGCTTTTGACATGGTTAGTGAACGAGTAACACGGGGCGGCAGACCTTTCTTGGCAGAACCACGCTGCTTTGCCGATGCAAAAGGGAACAGTTTCTGAGTCAAAACAAGGCTGGCTTTAAGAGAACTACAGCTCCCCATCAGGTACGTGACCCTTGTGTGAAGGTGGGTGGCATTTCATTTTGTGCTTCCAGATCCCTACTTTTGCAAATACTGCCACAATGGGCCTTGTCAACTTCCGTTTTGTTTGCGTGGGCTTTTTTTGAGTACACAGCACCAGTTGACTATGAATCGGTCCTTTTCTGATTCTGGACTCTGTCCACAGAGAGATATTTCGGTTGGAAATGTTGTATAAAAATAAGCCATTTGCTAGCACGAGTGAGTACAATCACAGAACGTATGGAGGTGTAAAGCTCGTCTGATATGACGGAGGTGCGGCAGTCGGAGGAGATCTCAGTGCAGTTTTTAGTGTACCATCTTCCTCTCGGAGGCGCCCACTTCCACGCGTCACAGCACCGGGGTATCGCCGGAACGGCTGTCAGAACTGTTTCTCCTGCTCATCGATTGGAATCGCTTTCACTGGTCTTTCTGCAGAAGTCCAGCCCGGGGTCCGGGGGTTACGGAGCTTTGCCTTTTTCTCCACCACAGCTGTTCGTCCCCAGCAGGCCTGGTACGCTGAGCACGCTCAGGAATTTCATCGTGAAAAACGGACAACTGGTGTCTCAAATGCATTTCATGGCTGGCTATGTGACAGGTAGTTTCAGAACACCGCTAATCGGCAACATCAAGTCAGAATCTGTTTGCTAATACTGTTTTGCAAATCCTTAGAGTTTCACATGAGGGACTATTAAACACTTCTACGGTTACAAAGGAGTGCGGGTGCGGTCTAGTCCAGGGGCTCCTGTTTTATTCTGATTGTTGGGGTAGGTTGTGGTCGTCTGTCTTCGCGACACAGCACGTACTCACTGAACTGAGAGGAATCCACCCCACCACCGCATGAAGCTGCCACGTTAAATCCCTTCTGAAATAATCTTTCGAGCACCTGCAATGTGGGGAAAAAAAATCAGATTGATATTTAGCAAATTTTAGAGATAAAAGCATTCAGGAGCACCGGATCTAAACGCTGGATTTAGTCTTTTCAGTCCTTGTTGAATTAATATTATTCAGCTATAATTCTATAACTTATTCTTAAATGACTACACTGTGATTAAAGTCTTGCTCTCAGCAAACCTCTGTAGAAAACAAAAATTAATCAAACAAATAAGCACTCTGCAGAGCAGCTTAGTACATTATATAGTAGAACGCTGGACTGTGGCGATATTGATGTTATCTCTTACTGCTTACAGAAAGCAGCACCGGCTTTAAGTCCTAATAAGAAGTGCCCATTATTCATTAGTAATATGAATAATCTTACAGAAAGGGGCTGAAAACATTTCTCAGCTCTTCCCTGGCAGATGAAAATGTATTGGGTCGCGAGTGACACTTCCACCAGCTCTTCGTGGAAATCGCAGCTGTGACTTTCCCCTGGTGGGAGGGAGCACTGCTCTCAGCAAAGCAGGGCAGGGCTGGGATGCCGAGCCAAGACGTGGGCCATAGGGAAATGTTCTGGCTCAAGAAAGAGGTTAATCTGTATTGCCCAAATATGTATTTTCTCTTTCTCCTTCTAAAGAGACGGTGGTGCAATTCAGATGCATGAATTTACGGAACCCAGAGGCATCTGTAATTTCTGAGACTGTCACACAGCACATTTCCCTAGGATACACCAGCCCTGGCAATCTGACCCGGGCCGTGCTTCCACACGCACCAGCATGTTGATACACAGTTTCCCAGCAGAGCAGGACGCACTCAGACTTCTCTCAGCGTTAGTGAGAGCGGATGCAAGATCCACCGGAGGAGTTGCTGTGCTCCGTCCCTGCCACTGGCAGCTCTTCTGAGTCCAGGGCAGCAGGCTGGAAAAATGGTTCCTGTGGTCGTCTCCACCGATAAAGGCCGTCAAGGGAGCAGCCTGTACGGTTCTGCAAGCCTGAGGTACCGCTTCCACTGCTACAGCACGAGGGCCCACTGTGCTGGGAAGACAACCTGATGATTCCCTACCCTGATGAACTCGGTGACACCAGCATTCCCAGGTGACAGCCGCCTGCCCCCACAGCAGCAGGGACTAAGCTATTTACAAACTTGTTCCCTCAGCCAAGGGAAGTGTCTAAGCAATACACCCCCCTTCAGACCGAGTCAGCTCATGCGCTTCCGTGGCTTTATGTTACAGGAAGAAAATTAAGTCTTTTTCAGTTTCATGTGCCCTGAGTTCAGCAGTTACACCTACTGCAGTAGTACGTTAAAGGCTGACGGTGTTGGGAGATCCGCACACCAGGCCACTGCCCTCGCACACAGACCCACGTGAGGCCACGGTGCCTTTCTCCGTGCACCATTTCTTTTGCCTGAACGTTGGCTTTGCCTTCCCCAGAAACATCAGTTTGGAGCCTTTATTAAGGGTAACTGATTTCAGAACTGTAGCCGAAGCGGTCTCCTGGAGCAATGCAAACCACAGCGGCAGCAGCATTTGCTGGTTTAATTCATGGGAACACTCCTCTGAGGCTGCCTGTGTTACCCATCTGTGTTTTAATCCATGGTTTGGAGCTGCTCTAAGCGCAGCTTTGCCTAAGCCATACCAAATCTGCTGGAAATCAGCTTGCCTGAGGAGCTCTGCCTGGCCTTGGGACACAGGGACTTACATCCTCAAAAAGCTGCACCTGCCAAATCTCACAGAGAGCGCAAGTGAGAGCATTTCCAGCTCTGTTACTTGTCCAGATGTGCGGGGTTCAGACACTTACTCCTGTTCAAAGAGGAAGCCAGGAGTTTGGGAGGGAAGGAGGAGTCACACATCATCAGGCTGCTGGAGTGTGTTTTGACTGTGTTGTGTGTCCTGTTCCTAGACCTGGTCAGCTGAAGACGAGGGGCTGCCCAGCCACAGCACAGGACAGCCACCGAACAGCACAGCGGAACAGAGGATGGACAGGTAACATGGCAGAGAGACGTGGCTTCAAAATCCGTGCTGAAAACTTTTTAAAATCAATTTGCTTGTAAGACAGAACAAGCAGAGGGTGCCCTTGGCTTGCCTCGGTCCAAAGCTAAGGCAGGCTGCACGTCAACAGAGGAGTCTTCTTTACCGAGCCAGCCCTCTGCAAACACACGATCCAGGTAGACATTACACCTCAGAGCACTGCAGAACAAAGCGATTCGTTTTTGCTACCTACGTGCTCGAAGGACTAGACTGCAGGCTATAATCTAGAGTTAAAAACCTTGGTATCATCACTTTTCTGATTTTGTTGGAAGGTTTTCCAAATAGAAACACGGTACTTTCACTTACTGCATTTCATTTAAATTTTGCAGAATACTAACAAATACATTCTTAATAAGGAAGACTCAATGTTCAACATATACAAGCATCACAGAATTTTCTCTAAGGTACGCTCACGTATCTCACCAGAGCCTGTTGTGAGGGGCTGAAAAAACTGTCAGTCTTAAGAAAACTCTACACCTATCGGTAATTATTACAAATGGGCATTAAACTGAGAGCTACGGTATTTTTTTTGGCTACCACTACCTACTCCACGTTGACATTCTTTGTTTTATATACACAGTTATCAACACGAAATGTTTAACTAAAATACTTCCCAAAGATCCAAAGAATTTACAAATACTGCAGCTGTGCTACCGA
>NW_010425290.1:86225-86858 GCF_000710305.1 Buceros rhinoceros silvestris
GATGTATCTCAGCAAGCAGCCGGCAGACTTACTGTGTCACCCTGAGATTCTGTGGCAACGACTCTGCTCCTCCCGTCACTGCCCTCCTGACCCAGCTCCCTTAAGTCTGTGCGTTTGCTGCGCTGTACTTCCAGCTTCTGACTTACTACTGTTCTGCTAAAAAGCCCTGGGAAGGGGAAGGGCAGCGTCTATGTGCTGACCAGAGTCCACCACAGCCAATGATAATTAGCTGCTGATTTCATCAGCCTTTGGTCTCAGAAATGCATCATTTTCCAGAAAGTGTTTGAAAACACCTTCTATTAATTACATAGTAAAATGATGTAATTTAGTAAAATTATGTAATTTAATAATGATATTATTTATACTGCAGATCCTTTGACTTTTTTTTTTTTACGTGAACTTGTGAAGAGACTCTTTGATTCTGTCTGAATTTTGACTGAATTCAAAACACATTCAAATAACAGTAATTAGTGTTCGGCTTTTACTACAAGCGCACGTTTCCTACCAGTAGAGCTCTTTGGATAAAACAGAGCCAAGTGCTAAACCATGTGGACATCCCGCGCTTTGACTGGCTGCTTGCAGCACCGAGCCCGTCAGTGGCTCCCCAGGGGCCCCTTTTTTTTTTGTTTTTTT
>NW_010425290.1:87053-94647 GCF_000710305.1 Buceros rhinoceros silvestris
CCACCCAGCACAGTGACAAATTCAGCCCTCCTCCCACTGCCAGCAAACGGATCTGCCTCTGACCCACCTCCAGCCTTCTATTTTTGGGGCAGCTCGCTCTAAACCTTGCCAAACATGAAATTGCTAAGGATTGTGCAAAATTAACCACAGGCACCAGCCTGCTGAAGTTCAACCAAATACAATGCTTGGGAGTCTTGAACCAAAAATCACCTGAAAGAGCTGGGTTTAGAACGGTGTCACGCAGAAGCGTCCACGAGCGCGTGGTGCACCAGGGAACGCCGCCCCAAGGAGGGAGGTGGCTGCCAAGTGCAGGGTGTTAGAACAGCTCCATCCACCTTTACACATTCTGGTAACTGCAGGTCTCCTGAAAACGTCACCCGGCAGCGGGAGGCGCCTCAGCGTGCTGTGTACTCACAGCCCAGGTGAGCAAGCACCCTAGGTTCCTGCCCTCCCCAGCCTCTCTGGCCAGCCTGCCCCACGGGGCAGCTCTCCTGGGGACATCTGCCTACAGGGAAGTTTATCAAGACCGCTAAGGTGTTTCCCACATCCCAGTTAAGATCTGCAGCCACAGCCCGTCTGCAGGGGACGGGAACTTTGGAACACTCCCCTACGGGATGATCTCTTTCCCCAATACAAGTATTTGCAGCACATTTTAAAGGCACGCGTGCAAAAAACAGGAGCCCTGTTTTGCCCTTGTTAATTAAGGCAGAAGTTAACAGCATCATCAACGCTGTTCCTTCTCTGCAGCCCACGGACAGCCTTAACACCAAAGCTCTGGCCGCAGTGGCGCTGATCCCCTGTGAAATGGCATTTCTTGCCCGTAAGGCTGCTGCCTAAACTAAGGCACATACTTGTTTCCGCTACCACCCACCTATCTGTCCAGTTATCTTCTTTTGTTTCATACGTTTAATTTTAAACCTAATGTCAAAACTCTGAGTATAAAATGAAATACATTTTGTTTAAAATACTCTGGGCAATTTTTATAGAACATCCTTTTGAAAAAAAAAAAAAGGCAGGAAACAAATTTTTTAAGTCCATCCCGCAGGCACCATCATTTAATTATGAGTGAGACATAAATTATGCATTTACACATTGTTGCATTTTCTATAAAATGGTGTGGAGATTTTTTTTGTAGTTTTTGGAACTCTCTCTTTCTTCCTGGGGGCACTTTGGAGGAAAAAAAACCTGCTGCAGGCTATACATTGATGAAAAAATTAGCATTTATCAGTATAACACCATTATGAGACCAGCATGGCACTAACATACACAAAATCTAAATCTGTTTTTCTGCTTAGGCTTAGGAAAACCTGAAAGACTGTGATCTCACCAGGCAGAAAATGTTTCCTTGCAGTATAAGCACTGAAGGTAATTGGGCACAAGCAAATAATTTGCATATAATTGAGCAAGAAATAGTAACGAAACAGCCCAGCACACAGATGAGCCGGCACCGGAAGGCCATTACCTGCACTGAATTCAACCGGCAGTATCCGTTCAAAGGAAACCTAATAACGTGGGTAGGGTCCTGGTTCCAGCCTGCGTTTACGGAGTTGCACATGACATCCCCCGTCTCCGGAAAGATCTCTTCTATTAAAGCTTTCTCCCCGCTCAATGCAATTCTTTCCCCCAGATCTGGAGTCACTCTTACAACCAAGCAGTCACAAGGCTGGAAATGTTTCCTTTGTTCCTTCTCTTGTTTCCATCGCTCAAGTTCCTTAATCATTGGCTGCAGCTGGTAATACTTTGCTTCTTCATATAAAAGATTAAAGTCCTGGGGAGAAAAAAAAAAAAAAAAAAAAAAAAAAAGAGGGAGAGAGAGAAACTAGAAATGCTTATAGATCTCTTTTAAAAATTAGTGTTGTTCCTCTTTGACCCACTTAGGCTTATGTATCGAGGGAGAGAGAGAAACTAGAAATGCTTATAGATCTCTTTTAAAAATTAGTGTTGTTCCTCTTTGACCCACTTAGGCTTATGTATCGTCAGCAAGAGTGCAAAGGCAACAGGTATCCACACACTCTGTCTTCGTCTTACACCTACCCAGAAAACCACACTCTGTTAGTGCTGAATCTGTTTGAGCTGACCGTGAAGTCCCACTGCACTGAATTATTCCTTCGTTTATTATCCCACAAACTTAGTGCCAGAAGGCTTTACTTCTGGACGGTAGCTGGTTGCAATACAGAAACCTGCTGATGTAAGAGCAGGTGTCCTGAGCCCTAATCGTCACTCCTGGCCTCAGATATTCACTTCTGATCTTACAACAGAAGATCTCGGTCTTTGCTGTCACCTCTTGCACATATGTTACGAGATGGAGATGTCAGTTCAGCTCCACTTCTCACCTGTCTTTGCTGAGTCTGAAATTCGGGCTCACTGCCTTTCGTGATTATTCATATATTTAAAGCATACTTTGGATCCTGGTGAACTATACGGAGGTAGTGACCCACCCGCTGGCTGGGAGCCCAGCTGGGTACTCCAACAACTGAAAGGAAACAGTTCTTCCCAGCCATTTGTCCATCACCTCTTTTGGGCTTTGGGCAATTCAAATTCCCAAACTGAAAATTTGACCCAATTTTCAGTTCACTGATTGAGATATCTTCTGCCCATCCTCACTAATAACTTTTCATCCGATTTCTGACGGATCTTCCCACTTCAGCTTGAAAGCATGAGAGTATACTGAGGCAAAGGGTGTCTGCAGCTCCCCCAGATCCAAGGAGGCAGCAGTGCCCACCAGACCAAGCCAGAGGAAAATGAGAGGGGGAAGCAGGCAGCTGCAGTTTGCTTACACTGGCCTCCTGAAGGGAAGAGGAGCAACAAGGGCACAGCTCCTCTCTGCAAAGACCTGCTGTTTGCTTTCCTGGCTCTTAGGCCTGTTTACAGATGGAAATGCTGCACTGCAAGTACACTGCGTGACTTTTGTGGAGTATGATGTAGGTCAATGCTTGGACATAAAGGCCAGTTCTCCACCACTGCAATGAAATAAAATCAAAAATCACATGAGTGAAATGACTGGAATCATTTGGACTTGAAAGAAGAGCACGACAAGAAGTAATCAAGAAATGGGCACCAAAATTACATGAAAAATAATGTCAGCGCTGTTGTTCGAGGACTCGGGGAAAGGGGAATTAAGAGACCAATGCGCAGTACAAACAGGCGGAATTCTCCCTGGCAGCTTGGAATTATGCTGTAAAATCTGCCGCTGCCAGGTATTATTGAACCAAAGCAGTTAGCTCTGTTCAAACTTGGCACCACAGACCCACGGCCAACAGCAGAGAGCTGCTCCTTCAGCCCAGGGCTGCCTACAGCCTGCAGAGGTATGAATATGCACAGTGACACCAGCAAGGTCATCACCTTACAAAAGGGACATCCAGTCCTTTACATCTCTTTGATGACTGTTAAGGGGGACAATATGCACACCACTAAGGGAGAAAAAAGGACCAGAGGAGGCCAGGGCAGAAGGAGTGGTAAGAGCCAGTGGGGAGAAATGAGGGCAACAAACACACTCAGGGGAAGTAGCTGGAAGATGAAAAACAACAGGAGGATTAAAGAAGAAATTGTACAGAAAGCCTGCTGCAAACAACTGGAGTTGGGACAGGCCAGACAGAGCGGCGTGGGAACTGGCTGCACTACCTGGCCTCAGGTAAGACACCATCAGCCCCAAAGCCTCATCCCCTGATAGAATGTTTTTTTCCCCGGGCCAAAACTGTAATGCCATAAAGCAAACAAAACCAGCACCATGCCACCTCTACCTCCCCCACAGTCCTCTGTTAGCCCCCCGCAACAATGCAGCCCCAGACCAGCAGCCGCCAGCACAGCCTGCCCCACCGCCCCAACCCGCTCTGGCTCCTGTAACGGGACAGCTGACATTTCTGCACCGAGTGGCTTGGGCACCGCTAAGGTGTACAGACCGTGTATTTAAGGAGGGAAGAGGATTTTGCAAAATGTGGAACAAAGTATGAATGTCTCACAGCACGGGGGTCCCGTTCTCTAAAGCAGGTGCGTGGGCAAGGTGTTGGACTCAACGCACCGCTAAGCACACAACTTTCTCATTCAGGTTTTATACACTGTTCAGAGAACTGCGTGTCTGCAACTGGACTGGGAGTGATGCCTGACTCAGGACTGTCTACACAGGATGCTGAGGATGCCCAGGTAACACTCATATAGGCATTTCCACCCTTGCACTGTAGATATAAAAGCCTACACTGATGATTTGATTTGCAAAAGTGAAACATGAAGTACAAGAATTCAACCCACAAAGGACCTCACCAGGAAGGTGCCACAGGAGCTGCAAAAAACCCTTTCTGTGCTGCTTATTTTGGGAAGTCACCAAAGGCAGATGCAGACCAGAATCCTCCTAGACCTCTCCAGAAGAGGCACATTTCACTGAAGCAGGCACAAGAGTAGTTAGAGGGTGTCAGCTGCCCAGCACAGTGGCAAAGTGCACAGTGTCCCTGAAACCCAGCCTCAGAGCAGCCCGGTACAGCCTGTGTCCCAGCTGTACGCTGAGAAATGCATTCAGATACTGCACCCTCTCTCTGACGGAGGCTCCAGCTCTGGTGTCAGTGCAGTGATGCTGAGCAGCAGACAGCATCCTGCAGCAGATTTTGAACGGCACCCAGGAGCTCCTTGTCCTGCAGGACTAATGACGCGTCTCCCATTTCTTCTAAGGACTATTTCCCTACTTTTGTGACTTCTTAACAGCAGCGCACCTGGTGGCAGCACTGCCTGGAGTCAAGCACTGTGTACGGTAGCTAATGGAGCTACCTGTGTTTAGCCAAGGAAGATCACTTTACTCAGAAGTGATTCCCACCAGCCAAGGTCACTGCTCGCAAGCAGGGTGCTCCTTGCTAGACCGAAAGGGGAGAGAGACAACCCAGCTGCTGATTTTGCTGTGAAGTACCACAGAAAGCCTTCATGAGCTACCACGAGCCTTCTACTTCTTGTGGCTGTTGTAGGAAATAGTGGGGAAGTTCTGTCCGGTCACCCAGAGAAGGGAGCAGATAGCCGGGTGGCATGTACACAGCCCTTCTCCATCCACAGCCTCTGGACATTTAGATCTCACGGGAAAGGTAAACAGATCTTTTGAAGATGCAGCTTTTTGCCTTTCGCAAAATAATTTTTGGCTCATGATTTGGTAGAAAAGCTTTTTTTCCTGGTAGATTTCACATTGGTTAAATTCTGCAGTCACCTCTAAGAAGGGTGACATCTTCCTGGGGAGGAGACAGGAAGTGTGAATGCAAGGCCAGCTGTGCTGCTGTTCTGACATCAGTGCCAGTGGGTCAGTAAAGATCTGCATTGACAGCCAACAGAAACGGTAACACTGTGTCTCCCGTGAACCCGATGCTGCTCTCTCAGGGCCGAGGAGGTCCTTTATTTTTGTACCTGACTCCTGAACAGGCTGAAATGGCTCTTTCTGCCCATTTTTCACTTGTTATTCTTTCTTACATGAAACAACAAACTGTCATCCTGACTCAATGTTTCTGTTATATTTTAGTGCTGAGAAGATCTGACTCCTGGCTATGAGAGAAAGTTGCTCACTTCTACGATGACAACTGCACTATTCACTAAGGTCAGTTTGAGAACTCTCAAAATTAGATGCAAGCACATTAATTTTAAAATTATATCAATATATTAGTGTGTCAGCCTTGTGATTCTGGTGCTACAGGTGACTTCTAGAACCCTTAGGAAACTCAAAATATCCCATGCATTTGTGCTTCTCCTCTCCTTAAGATGGAGTAACAATATACACATTGCCTGTGTCTATCTTTGACGATCTCTAAGCACAAAGTGAGTCTCAAGTAAGTAGGTATGATGGGTCCTGGTTTTGCGTGAAATTACGTACTGGCAGTGAAGGGGACAGATGCTGCTCATAAATATCCTGGGGAAATACCTCTGATGTGGGAGGAGATCAAGGCAGAAAATATTTGGCTGCAGAGGAGGGGCCACTCCTGTGCCAGCCATCCCCTAACCCAGCAGCGTGGCAGACTGGGAGGTGCTGGCTCCACGCTCTGCTCGAGGACGTTTGTTGCTCAATGTGTCCTGGTCCCCATGTGGGACTCTGAACCAGTGCAGGAAGAGGGAGCTGAAAGCAGCTCCGGGCTGCTCACCATCACCTTGCTCAGCATGGGCTGGCTGCGAAGGAGAACCGAGCCAAACAACTCACGGTAATTTCTCAGCATACTTCATGTGGCTTAAAATCCCCCAAACCCAGGAAAATTATATTAAGCTGTTGCTTTCAGCTGGGAGACCTGTCAGATACTAAACACTTTCAAGTTCTGGCATATTCATAGTTGGAAGTGTAATTAATATTCACTGTAAACACACCAGTCAGACTTGATAATAAAGAATCACTAGCCGAGGAACACATACCCCACTTTCTCTGCATTTCAGTGTTAACGTAGTCTGAAAACAACACTTTTAATAGCAAACACAATAATGCTGGTGTGGTACTAACATTCCAAACTTTCTAAAATAACCATCTGAGCAGCAATTCAAGTTGAAAAGCAACTTGGCTAAACCTTGAGGCTAATAAACTGCTTGATTAAATTAAGGGGTAAAAACTAATAAATATTCAAAACACTTGATAATGCTTTGTTTGACATAAAGAACATTTAATGCAAGTCTCACTGGAAAACCTGTCAGGTTTTATACCTTAAATAGAGTTTTGCATTTAGAAACACCAAGTGATTCCATTTGCTGCCTTTGATTATTGTCTTCTGTCACTTTAATCATGCTGGTAAAATTACACGATTTCTGTGAAGTCAAATCCGTTTACAATGCAGTTTTAATATAGCTTTACAGCGCATTCTTCTATGCATTTTTATTTAGTTACTCCCTACCTAGCAATACTTGGCTTTGTTCTTGAGCCCTCATTAGACTAGGGTTTGCTCTAAAGCTCTCCCAGGGAGGAACTAAATAAAACACAGTTAACCCTATGCAAAGAGAAGGTCTGGAACAGTGGATTGAGCCTGGGCACAGCGCCGGCTCTCCCGAGTCTCTCCCAGCCCTGCCAGCGGCTCACTGCGCAGACAAGTCCTTGGCATCCACCGGCACCCTCACCTCCAGGCTCTTCCTGAGTCCTGCTGGTTTTGTTTCACAGCACCTTTGAAATCTGGATGCTGGTCGAGGCCATGATCAGCTCAAATTGCATCTCTTCTGTACTCTCTCTTCTCGTACCTTCTTGTCCCACTAGACTGTCTAAAACACTGCCACTAAAGCATCTCTCTAGCATTTCACTTGTACCGCTTCTCCATCCACCCCTCTTTACAATCCACAGGACTGGTCTGCTCTTTAGCTTCACTCCTACCTGCACATTTTCTCTCATTTCTCTGTAAAATGCTTTTCTCACTTCCACCCCTCACTGCTCTGGTTCTCACCCTGCTTCACAGCACCCGGCCTGCAGGCAAGCCTCCCCAACCTGCCTGCTGCTCCCCAGGAAGACCAGCGCTCAGGACAACCCTTCTGGGCTGGAGCTCCAAAACCCCCATGAATGCCAGTATTTCTCCCTCCCATGGGACTAGATGTGTGCTCCCACTGCACAGCGCGTCTGCTCAGTGTTTACACAGCATTGCCATGCTGGGGTCAAACACGAGTATCCTTATAA
>NW_010425290.1:95215-97185 GCF_000710305.1 Buceros rhinoceros silvestris
CACAGCCACCACAGATCTGGACTGTCATGACTGGCCAAATTATCTTACCTAGTCCAACGAGCAAAGTGAAATATCACTGCACAGTGCAGGAACTTTCCAGCAATGCTCTTGGCTTATTTGCGAGGTTATAGCAAGCCCAAAGACCTGGAACTACATGGTATTTGCAGTATGTACAACGAAAACTTCTGGTCCTCCCTCTGTCCCTCTGTCCCTCTCTGCCTCTCTCCCTCTCTTAACTACGCAGATCCCCATTCCCATGCCAATTTATTCATCGTTTCATTCTGGAGTTAGTGCTTTTGTTACATCTTGTCACAGTTTGGACACTTTTGTCTTCTAATTATCGTACATAAGCATGACAGTGCTCTAAGTTCCATAACTTTATTTGGCAAAGCCTAATGAGCAAGGCTAAGAGGAGAGCATTTCAACAATCAGGATTTGCAAAGTCACAACTGGAGCCATTATTTCATGGTAAACACATGTTGCTCCTTAAATGCCCTCAGTAAATTCCATCTCCCATTCCCATCTCATAAATCACGCAAAAGATTACTTCCTGAAATCAAAGTATCTTCATCAGTTATCTCTAACACAAATCCTTATGGGCTTGTTTAAGGGTTTTTCATTTTTATACCAATGAGAAAAAGATTCACATAATTTAAGTCCTCCAAGTATCCAAACATTTCTTTCAGATTCTGAGCATTAAAGCCTGGTAAGTGCCAGTTCCTGATGTTGCTTCTTAATTGTTGTTATACCCTGATAGATAAATAAGCTAAAAGTGTGAGAAAATACAATTAGTTTAGAAAAACTGGTTTAGCCATAAGCTTCATCATTTAGCTTTTTATGGTATCCATGACAACCGCTGGTCCATTTATTAAATACCAGCATCCCTGGTGTAATACGCAAGTACTAAAAATCCTAACAATAAACAGTAACGTTTAGTTAAGTGTGTTTAGGGCAAGCACACAAACCAACCTGCACCAAAACAAATGACAGAATGGGAGGAAAAAATAAGATTGCAGACTATAGCTTTCCTTACCTTAAAGTCATCTGGGAGCAGTAGCTTAGATGTCCTTAGGAAGCTTAATATATATCTGAAAATTTCACCATCTCGATCAATGAAATAATGTTGTTTTAAACTGTCCAAGACAATAGGCTCTGTGCCATTAAACAGACGACTTATTCTGAAAAAAGAAAAGAAAAAGAAATGGGCAAAGGAGACAAAATCTCATTATACCCTCAGGGCTTAAGAACACACAGACAATTTAGCTGAATCAATTCAATGTACATAAGGTAACGCACTATCTTAATTTGGTGACAAACAAGTGCACAAAGATAGATGCCTTAGACACATGTAGGCACCCACATGCTCGCACACGTGTGTGCACATGCAGACAGAGGCGCACACACCAGCAGCGGGAGCCCCACAGCTGCCCTGGTGCTAAGCACGCGTTGCCCCAAATCAGGGCTGCAAATCAGGCCCATGACCCCAACAAGGAAAGTGTCTATGAAACGCTCAACCCATGGCTGGCAGAGTGATTTCGGTGAGAACAGGTGTCAGCAGCTCCGTTGTACGTCCCTGTCTACCATGTCCCGCTAACGGAGAACCAAACGGTTACTCGGACATGGGTTCCTGGCCACGAGCTTTTCCTCCAGCTCGGCTGTCATTTTGATCAAATGCCACCAAAGCTTTTCTGTGCTAAAGGAGAGACTTCCCATACACCGAGATGAGCTGTACAGACCTGTCCATGCTGGACAAGTGGCCTCCCAACACTGAATGTTTTGAGCAGCAACCAACGGTCCATGCAGCATCTGCAGCACTGCCAGTGCTGTGGGACCACAGTCGCACCCCTAGCAGTCCTGAGGATCAGTCTGGCAGAAGAAAGCTATGTGTGAACAAAGAAAAGAAGTGAGACCTATGAGACTGGAAGAACAGCTGGCTACAGGACCAAGATACCGCCACATCGGCTGGCACA
>NW_010425290.1:97307-98927 GCF_000710305.1 Buceros rhinoceros silvestris
CTGCTTTCTCCACATTCTGAGGAGCATGCTCTGCAGGAAGCAAACTGGGCATCTGCCTGGCTGGTGTTCCTCCCTCTCTCCCCTCCAAATGCCTGGCTTCTCTCAGAACGCTTTGTCTTCCCATGAGAAATAACCCAGCCGAATCTATGTTCTTGAAAGGCAAATCGCAGGAGGCAGACAGCAACGACCTATTAAGTAATTGAGTCCATCTCTCTGACAGCGCAGCATTGTTCTCAGCTGCAGAGTGTCTCGTGTTTCAAAGTCGAGCCTTAACCCTGCCAGTGAGGAGGACTCCATTTCTCAGAGAGACTATCCTGCAGCCTGCTGGATTTTCACTGTTGAGCCATCCCTTCGACTCAGCCACGCAATCTTCCCTCCTCCCTCGCTGGGACCAGGGCAGGGCTTTCCCTGCCGTGGGTAACAAGCTCACCGAGCCCCGCCAAAGGAACGGCCAGCACCGCTGGCAAATGCCGCACCTGCAGCCTCACCGCCTTCCTCCTTCCAGCATCACCACCCCACCCTGAGCTTTCTGGCCCAGCAGCAAGGGGAACGGATGCAAGAGACCACAGGCTGGTTGGGGAAGGTAAGAGCCCGCCCCGATGATGGCAAAGGGCAGGTTTGCTCCTATCATCACCCACAGTGCTGGTGGTTCCAGCTGCGTCCCATGCCACTGGCTTTGAGATGTGGGTTCGTGCAACACAGTGAGATTTGCTCTCCACAGCTGCACCTTGGTCTGATCTTCTAACTTGCTAATTCAGTCGCAAATTTCATTAATGTGCCATTTATTTCTAAATTAACTGTGCACGTATTAAATAAAACTGGACTTAGCAACTCCCCACTGAATTCAGCGAAAAACCTTTCTGCCCTCTTAAGCAAGCTCCAGGTTCTACTGGCTGCTCTCATGTGATGTCAAAATTCAGCTAGTCTGAGTTACGAGAATAACCAAATGCTCCCCTAAGCCCTAATTATAATATGTTTACTGTTCTTCTGTCACCTGTAGCTCTTCAGCGGTATCAGAGAACACCATCTAGTTCTGCGACATTTAGTTTATATAATCCCAAGGTTTGGTAAGACTCCAGTAATTCATTCTTTTCTTTTTTGTTGTTATTTTAGGGCTATTTGCCTAAGATAGTTAAATATATAGCTTTGTGCAGTGTTAAATTTTATTCCAGGAACCAGACAGTTAATTTATTTCCTTAGACATGCACGTGAGCCAGTGTGCTGTGTCGGGTTAGACTGAAAGCAGAGAAAATGCTGAGAGAGCAGCTTAAGGTTCAGTATGGTACATTTATTGAGTAAACTTGCACGGTTATTGAAAGTTTTGAGATATTACACCTAAAAAAGCCGGGCAACGGCTAAAACTTCCTCCCCTTCACTGCCCTTTCTCTGTGGAGTCTGCAAAAGGCAGGCGACGGCTGCTGTTCGGTTCTGCCACGCGTGCGGGGGAAGGTTTGCCAACAACGACAGGGCGCAGGGAAGACAGGGTACAAAATTTTAATGGGCCGCGTTCTAATGTAGTGAAGCATTTTTTTGGTAATGAAAACAAAACATGGATTTTGAGGCCTTTGTGGAGTGCCCTGAGCTGTATTTCTTCACCAGCAAAATTACTGCTAGGGAAAG
>NW_010425290.1:99051-108958 GCF_000710305.1 Buceros rhinoceros silvestris
GAAACTTGCAGAGTGTTGAAAGACTTAACTGCTACCCCAAAAACAGAGTGATGAATAGCTTAAGGATTTATTTGACGTTTTAGGGGGCTGCTATGATCCAAGAGCCAACTGGACTGCAGCATGTTGTAACACTGCATGTAGAAAGTGCTCCTGCTTCTCCCTTCTCACAAGTATAAACCATACCTGTAGAAAGTCCATCACAGAATGCAACGCTGAGACCACCAAGGGAACTCCAATAGCAGCACCCAAAGGAAAGTTTGCCTTGTGGAGTTACTCATCACATATGAAAGCACAGAAATGAGTGCAGTGACTGGGGGCAACTCCACAAGCCCCCCCGGGACCTCATGTGCTCAGTGGATGGGTCTTGGGTGACCAGAATGAAATGCCGCTTGCAGAGCATGGAAGCAAAAAGCACACAGGCTGTCAGGGAGCTGGCAAGTCTGCGAGCACAAGGACATGGGAATGGTTTTGCACTGTGCAAGCTTGTCGACGTTCAGTCAGAAATTAGGTACCAATCCAGTTGGTGGCCTCAGGAAGCTGCTCCCTCCAGTGCCCTGCCATGTGGTGTGAATTAAAGTCGTGGGGAGTGGCTGCAGCTCTCAGATTGGGCAGTAGTCACCCTGAAAACGGTGGGTTTTATGAGCAGTCGTGATGTCCAGTACTGTACTGGTGTACAAATTGGGTAATGACATTTCAGGAGAAAATTGCTCACGGCATATGGGAATGGTACTTTCTAGTAATGTTTGTGAAGAGGTGGGAGGCACAGGAAAACAGAGACAAGGCACTGGGCGAGTCTGAGCAATAAAGGCTTATTCAGCATTCCCACCTTTTGCAAGAGATGCTTCACTTTCTAATTTAAAAACACTCTGTAAAATTCTGTCCAGGATTTAATTTTCAAACAGGAAGCAGACTGAGCCAGGATCAGTCCAAGCCTAAGGACAGCAAGCTTGCTTTTCCATTGCCACCACACCTCCCTGGCCAGGTCCCGCTATGCTCACACCGTGTTCCTAGTGCACGGCTCTTCCCAGCTGTGTGTCCCTCCTCCTCAAGTTGCTCCTGTCCTCCCAGCCATGTGCTCTTCCCTGCCACCCAGCCACCACTCTGCAGTGCTGCCCACCCCAACCCTCGCAGGGCCCCTGCTCCTGGCCACCGCTGCATCATGTCCCTGCAGAGCAGAGCCACAGTGGGGCTGGCGTCTGGCCTGCAGCTTAGCGGGTCTCGCCAGCACCTCGAGCTTTGGCTGGATGCTCTTCCCAGCTTCTTCCAACATCCAGAACACAACCTGTTGATCCTATTTCTACAATTTCTTTGTGCTTCTGTTGTTTCTGCTAAAGGCTTTTACATTTTCAATAATGTTTTGCCAAAACGCCAAGGGGCGAGTTTCTAGCTTTGTACCGATTTTACTATGATATTAAGATCTCCTTTTATTAGATTAAAAACAAACACCACAGCCAGCCAACCCACAAGGACAAGAGTGCCAGTAAATTCTTTTCTTAGTTTCTAGGGCAGGGCAGGAAGCCGCGTGCTGCGTGCAAGGACCTACAGACGGCTGCTGCTACCCACACCCCCCGTAATGCTAGCAAACAATTTTCCATCGCAAAACTAGGGCTTTTTGCACCTCCAGCTTCCTCTGGAGCACCCTCAGTCTTCCCGAGATCATCACCAAGCACAGCCATGACTCTGCACATCACACACCGCTGTCATGGGGGTTTAACAGCAATTTGGGATGGGAAATGGTTTGGGGGCAGGCGGGGGTGCGGAATTGCTTGGTTAGGGGTCAGTTTAGCCATTTTCTTGACAGCTCTCTTCGTGAACAGAAAACAGAACAAAAAAATCTGGTTTCTTAATAAATCTAGTTTCAGAGGCCTTAAAGAGTGCCCAAGTACTGTGGGACCTGTGGGACAACCAGCAGCTGGGGCTGTGGCAAATACCAGCAGAGCCCTCTGCTCCTGAGCCCCCACCGCTGGGGGGTCACTGCAATCCCGTGCACCCACCCAGCCAGCACAGCGACACCATGTAAGTAAAACTCTTTATCACAACATGGCACTATAAGTATTAATTTAAGTAATTATGCGATTAATATTTAACTGTTCAGTGATATTTTTGCCATTCATAATTTAGATGTTTACATTTATTAAAAATTGATTCTGTAGACACTTTTTTCTGCCCAATGTCAAATCAGCAGGGAGTGCACATTTCAACAAACTGTCATTAAAACATCTCTTTCCTAATTTTATGGGAGGAGAGGGGAAGAAGAGAGAAATGCCTGTCAGCGGATCCTGCAAGCACATGGGTCTGTGCTCCACTCAGTGCCCTCCGCTTACCTGCCACTCCTGCTCCACTCAACAGAACGCACGGCAAAGCTGACACAAGCTCTCCCTGCATTTTATACGGCAGCTGTCAGTTGTACTTGTCTGTTGGGTCTTGCTGTGGAGCTGGAGGAGGAGGAGGCAGTTGTGGCACAGAGAGGAGGAAGAGGGTTGTTTAGGGCTGGGACACTGAGCTGGACGTGGAGCTGCTCTGCGTGACACTTAGCAAAGTGTCCCAGATGTACGAGCAGTCCAGTCACTGCTGCTGAGCACAAACAGTGCTGCTTATCTCTTAAATATTTGCTTAGGGTGGGTAGGATAGCTGCTTGGAGGAGAAAAAATGCTGTGAACTGGAGCAGAGGTGCTTGAGAGACCGGAGTGCCTTACGCTGTGTTTGGCACTGCTGCCCCCATAGCTATGTCTGCTTTAAGTCTGTTACTTGTCCCATCACAAGAGTAACTGCTGGGAAAGAACAGCGGAAAGCCGCTGGAGTGGCTGTGCCCTACCCAATGCCGGCGTGTCATGAGCCGGTGCTCTGCTGGCACTGCTACATCCCAGCTGCAGCCAGATCTTTACAGCAGCGTTTTTCAATTTTCCATTGCTTTTACCATAAAACTGAATGGGTTTGCGCACGAGTTTCCAGCAAAGCAAACTGTAACGGAGAAAGCACCTGCAACTGCTTTCCCCAGGGAGGTCTGTTAGAACACCCAACCCACCCAAAAAGCAGGGAGGGTTGGCCAGAGGAGGACAGGGATAACCCAGCTGAGCAGCAAACGGGTGTCTTCTGCCTTCTGGCCTGACTGAGGTTATGAGGGAGAGATGTTAAAATTGTCTCTGCCAGGACACAGGTTCCCTCTCGCCCTGAGGAACATGGCTAAAGGTTGCATCTGGCTGCAGTAGGTTTTCTGATCTGCCTCAGTTTAAAACTTCAGCTATAATTAGTGTAAAAGTCCATAAACAAAGCTCTGTTGTGTGGTTATACTGTACCTCCACACACTGCTACCTGACCAGTGCTTTAAGCCCTTCTCTAGTTCTGGGAAAACAGAGCTAAGGAGAGGCACCGTCTGCAGCACAGGTCTGTGCACACAGGACCTGGCTGCGGTACACAGCAGAAACCCTGGACTTCACGCTTACGGCTTTGCCACAGTTTCCATTTTAACCAAAGATAACATCTTGACCACCTCAGATACACTTGGCATACGCTCCGCTTGGAGGGTGTTCAGCTGGGGAGAATTTTGTCTTAAGTACCTTTTAAATCTTTTATTTGTACAGTGATGGGGAAAAAAAGGCAGGAGTGGAGAGGAGGAGAGTCCGTCTTAAATTGGGGGTATGAACTGCTGCTCTGCAAACTATGAAATCCAAGCAGGCACAAGTGCTTTGGGACTGGCTCATGTGCCTGAAGACACAGAGAGGTGCCTCAAAGAGGGTTTCTGGCATAAGTAAGCCGAGATCAGGTACTGGCATCATGCCTGCAGTGTTAGGCAGGTCACCCCAACCATCGACTCCTTCTCCCACCACTCTTACAAGAACAGAGCGAGCGCACACATTTCAGGAGCGCAACCTCACATGCCAACATCTGACAGGCACTGCCCGACCCCACAGAGGCATTGCTCAGCCCTGGACCCTTAAATCCTGATGGCACAAGTGATCAACCACAGATTAAGTACAAAACTGACCTATGAGAACCAAATGGAGAAACTAAAGCCTGTTCACCCTCCCCTCCTCTTGTTAAAAAAGAGCATCAAGCAGTACGGTCCGATCTCAACAAAGGGATGGAGGAGGTAACTCAGAGGTAACAGGTTTACCCATCTCCAATTCCTATAATCTCCTCCTCTTACTGCCCTCCAACGCTGATCCTGGAATGCCACAGGAGTTTTCTGAGCCATATGCTCACCTTCCAGTGCTTCTGAAGGATATTACACTCATTAACTATTAAGCATCTAAAGGAACTGCAGGATCTATTACTTAGATTACTTAGATTTAATACTTCATATTTTGCTGTCCAGGCTAGACTATTTTTGCAATAGATCAGAGCTGGTCTATATAGTATCAACATGTATTTGTACAAGGCAATAATCTATAAAAAATATTATCATCTACCATGCAGAATCATTCTTCGGAAGGTCTGTAAGGATTTTTTCTTCTTCTTCTTATACCATCAATAAAAAGCAAAATTAGATATGTAATGGATTTTGTAGTTAAAATAAAGGCATGGACAATTACATTTTCAGGTCTCTGTTACTACCAATTAAAGTCCACTGAAGCAACAGGTAATAAAATCCACTGAAGTGGAAATTGCCTGTTACTTTTTAAATACCACAAAGCATGCATGGTAAGGATAAGACATCCTACAGCTCTTTCTCTTCTGTCTGTTGTTAATGGCCTATCTTCACGCTTAGGACACTTTGGTGGGTAACTTTGATATAAAATGTAATGGAAATATATACGTATTTTTAGATTTTGATACATGACATTTATTTTTTAATTTGTAGAAACGGTATTGCCTATACATAAATTAGCAGTCAAGAAACTGGGTGTACGAATTCCAGGTAGAGAAGCCAGTGTCTTTTCCTGCATTTAAAAATTCCTGGTAGTTGAGAGCCACCCCGGTCCTGCATCCACTCAGTCAAGCATCCCAGCAGGTACTGGGGGAGGAGGAGAAGGTCTCATCAAACAATTACAATGTGCAGAGAAGCGACTAAGGGAATTGAGGCTCCCATAAGCTTTCCTTTCCAGGCTTTTCTTTCCCACCACGTTTATAAGGGTATTAACCCTAAGCCCTTCCCCTCACTGGGATACTGGGATTAGGCTCACAAGCACTGGCTACTCATCCCAAATTTATCAGCAGCATGTTTGTTCCCTGGGGCCCAGCTGCTGCCAACTGCCTTGCTGGGAGTCAACAGCTCAGGAGCAAAGCACTGCTTAGCCATGACATGAGTAACAGTGGCAGAATCCAGCCCTCTGTCAGGCTAATGATTTAATTTTGCCTTATTAAAGTAAGATTTGTATATTTTAGTGTGTTGTTTTAATATCTATAAAAAGACTTCACTAAACAGTTTCTAGTACGTTAATTGCTGTATCGCAAATCCTGCCATTGCATTCGGCATATAAACACATTTATAGGCAGGATAACGAGACACAGACAGACAGAACAGCACTCATTTGCTACACACATCAGCATCCCCCGACGTTTATTTAAGTCATCAGTCAAAAAATGCATTTGCTGTGTTAAAAAGAAAAAAATGTAACTTTCAAATACAGGTACAATCTGCATTTCTCCATTAAAAGTTCCCTACGTGCTACTGACATGGCTTGTTCACCCTCTAGAACAGAGACAGTGACTAACGGCCTCCTATTATCTGCTGATGCTTCACAATACCGTGTGCATTCATCTGGTCTGGCTCAGCTGCTCTGGAGTAACCAGGACCAGAAGAGAGGCCCTGACCACGGCGGGTGTGCAGATGGCAGCCCCGCACCCAGAGGTCGCAGTTAGTGTAGTTCAAGACAGGCCAGTTCTGCCACCCCTATTCCTAACCAGTACTAACCACCTGGGGAGAGTGAGAAAGGCAGAGTCTGGCTGACTAGCATATTTTGAATTAATAAAAGCAACCAAATAATATTACAATATAATATGAACCCTCAAAATGCAGAACTTGTTAATGGTAGGAGCTAAATATTATCCTTTCAGTGAAATACGCTGAAGTCCAGATTACTGCACAGTTCATACACTGTAGGTAATACCTATCTATTTGGGAATTCCTCTCTTTATTTTAAGCTAAGGACTTACATTTACTTAAAGAAGCATGTTAGCTGGATTTCTGGTACTGTAATTTTTCCCACTATAAAGTTCAGGTTTACTTTTGGTCTCTTTGTGCTTTTACTTCATTGTAACTGAACTTCTATCTAAGTAGTTGGTAAAGATTAAAAAAATTAATACAAACTTATATTGCAAAGGTATCCTGGTTTTATATGCCATTGTTGCTGCTGCTTTGATCTGAGCCCCGTGAGGGTTCCAGGCATTTCGTGTTTTCTGAACAGAGAATTTACACTAAATTTTGACCATGAAAATCAATGCAGTAACAAGAATTCTTTAATTTAAAAGAAAAATCCTAAACTAGGATCTTAGTTTCCCAGAGTGTTCTCTAGTTTCCCAAAGGTGCCAATCCTGCACGAACTGCATTTCAGTGCAAACATTGTGGGAGTTGTGGGCACTCCACAGAATTAAGTTGTTAACACGTAAGAAGATGAACAATTCAAATAAAACATTCCTGCCTATACAAGCCTTTTCTTGTTACTCTTTTAACTATCCCTTCGCCCTAAATCATGGTGCTATGAGGGCCCTGATGAGAATAGGGCTGCACCAAATGCCAGCTGTCTTGCTGCTCACCTACTTGCTGTAACTTCAAGTGGGAACTAACTCAGTATTTTTCTAACGTTTTCAGACCTCACTAGATCTGGACATTACTTCCATTACCATCGCCCTTGTATAACTGGGCATGCTGGGAGGCTGGAAAACATGCAGACACCAGTTGTATTTTAATATAAATGGTCTAAATCCTCACTTATGGAAGTCAAGAGTGAAACTCCCACTGGGACTCAGTGAAGGCAGGGAAATTTTCAAATATAACTCATCTACCTTTCAGGATGCGAGTCTGACCCTCCGCATCCTTTGCATGTGTGGGTGCTGTGAAACCAGTACATTTCAGTATACAGCAGGAGAAAGAGGGATGGATACTCGAGGGCTGCACAACCTTTTATGAAGTGTAAATGGTGACAGCTAACACCTTCGCTTTGGTACCTGCTGCTCATGTAAACAGCTAGAATATTTAATCAGATCAAGCCACAGCCCTTTTCTTCTGATCCCAGATATACAAAAGCTGAGCAGCCTTTTCCTGTGATTCTTTTATTTATTTCCAGATCCATGGGAAAAAGTTCCCAGTCACGGGCGGCCTGGGACTGCAACACTGCACTATCTGGGATGAGCAGGAGCTGACCCTCGGTGCTCACATTGGCTTCCGCTGCACCAGGACACTCTCCACTGCTGTGAACAGGAATGGCATCAGGCTCTCCAGGCAGAAATGAAATAGTTTCCTGCTTAAAAGAAACTGCCCGGGCTGCCTAGGCATTTGGTTAGTATGCCAATTTGCTAAACTGGTAAAGCTCTTCTGTTGCTGAGAATAATATGGGAAAAAATGCCTTATCTTACATTCTTTCTCTATTTGCTTTTCCTGCAGCCCATCCTTCTGTCCTCTGGTGAGCAACCTACAGTAATTTTGCCCAGTCCCAGAATGTAACACTGCCGCAGTAATACTACTCCAGTACAACTCCAGTACAGCTCATACCACCACTCACTCTGGCACAAAGACGCTGCAGGGAGTTACAGGCAGACTACAACTGGTTATAATTCTCTACAAGCATGCATGTGATGGGCAATTTCCATCCAGTTCTCTCTACCTGTATTTTTATTATCATACTTAAAATGATGAATCAGTGATGGTCCTGTTTACTCTTACATTTGATTAAGCTGTACCAAACATATTTTTGCTGGCTGTTCTCTTAAAGAAACTGAACACATCAAGAACAATTTGTTAAAAAGTTATTTAGAAGGAAAAACCAGCACCCAAGCCCACATATGCACACTAAGTTGGAAGATTTGTCTAACAGTTTTTGGTGCAGTGCCCGAGCCACTGGCAGAAGAAACGCAGAAGCCAAGAGAAGTTTCCAGTAGGTTTTTTGTTACTGCAGTGGAGAGCAGGGGCAGAGAGGAAACGACCAGCCAGCACGTCCACTGGGAAGAGCCCGGCTCCATGGACACATTCAGGAAAAAAGGGGGAGCAGGAACTGCACCCAGGAACAAGACAGCGGTACACCTGCTGCACAGAGGACACTTGCCGTACAGAATTAAGCTTGGCAAAAACTTTAAAATAACAAGAAAACCGTTAACTGTTTGATTCTGGTGAAGTACTGAAAGCTGAACCTGGCTTTTTTATGTGACTGCAAGAGACTCATTCTTAAATACAATACTATGGTCATGGGTTTGATTCTGGTCCCGGTGAAGTCAAGGCCAAAACATCCTTGGATTTAATTGAAAGCAGAAGCAGGACCCTGCTTTAACCCTCACATCTGCAAACAGAATACAACTGGATGTGAACAGAAGAGGAAATGTGTTTGGAACTCGTTACAAATCCATGCATGGTCCCTCCCCCCCACCCTGTAAGATTAAAAAACACTCATTGCATTTTTTTCCTCATTCAGCAGCAGTGTTAAGTACTACTGGCCCAAATTCAGCTCTCATTCCCTCCCAGGCAACCCCAGCAAGAGCAGAGGACTCAGTTTCTCTATTGTCATCTACTGGTTCCCATGGAGTTCCATTAGCCAAACTGGTCCGTGAAATTGTACGTAAGTAAGTTCTGCAACGGCAGAATTTGGGCAGCTGTCTCCCAGAAGGCACACCACATTCCCCAAATGCCAAAGCTGCAGCCTTTGGGGTAAACCGTACTGGTACAACTTGTTGGCATTACACAATATGACAGCAAAGAGGTTAAAAAGAGTCCCTGGCTTTCATTGTCTGCTTTCTCAAGAGAGAGATTTGCTGCTGCACAAGCATCTACCAGATCTAAATGGATTACCTGCAGCACTGGTAGCATCTGCACTCCATTAGGAGAGAGGCGTAACGGGAGCCTGCCCTTTGGACTGGGATTCCTTCAGCGTTTCAGCTTTACGGTGCAAATCTCAGTTTCCAATGCTTGCCAACTGATCCCTTCTGAGTCTGACCAAGAGTAACGGTGCAAAGGCTGCATAATAGCTTCCCAGCATCCACGTGCAGGACTCCTTTCAGGTTTTGCTTTATGTGGTCCTCAGCAGATAAAAAAGCAGCAGTTTTAGCCTTTGAACGTGTACCAAACAGCAGCAGAGTGAAATCAACACAGTACAGGTGAACACCGGAATACCTCTGCTCAGCCTATCTGTGCTGGTGCCCAGCTCTGACAGGCAGGCAGGCAGGCGTCACAGTGACTGCATCAATAAGGAATGCAAATGTGCACGCATGCGAAGCTAAAAGCCATCCTGCCTGGCAGAGTTTCAAGTGAGGGCAGATCAGGTAAAAACAAAAAATAAACCCCTCTAAACTGTTTTACAGGTGTCATTTCTTTAAGCATCTCAAAAATTGAAGTACATGCTAATCACAGCAGATGAGGTGAAGGAGTAGGCAGTTCAGCAGACAGAGCACAGAGATCTGCAGCTTCTCCCAGCATCAAATTGGGTTAGGAGAGCCACCACCTGATGTAACCCTGTATCAGTGGAGTTACGCCAAGGATGAGAGTGACTGACAACACTTACCTGTTTCAGTCACCAGATTCTGCATTTAATGTCAGTACAGCACAACAGAACAGGCTGATGTGCTGCGAGGACTAGGTATACTCATCAATTTATTACATTTCATTTAGTAGAGAGAAACTTGGCAAAGTCAACGTGGGCAGCAGCAGCATGGGGCACGACTGTGTGAGCTACGGCCTGGCATCCTCCTCACCACCTTGATACTCTGTACTCGAGAGATCTAGCCTCCTTATGCTTTCACATGAGTCCTGTGTTTGCATTCC
>NW_010425290.1:109085-122730 GCF_000710305.1 Buceros rhinoceros silvestris
TCCTGCATATTTTTCCTATTTAAATATGCACTTTGTTCTTAAAGATTTTATTAACCGATGAATAGATTAACTCTGATTTCATTTACACAGGTACGAATCTGGAGTAACTCCCTCAAAACCAGCGGAGTCATCTCTTTGGGAAGGCCAGCTGGCCAGGAAAGGTATGAGCACACACCCATTAAGTGCATGAAGCTTTGTCTTCATTTGCCTCTTGGTTTTTACACCTTCAGATGTTTTTGAGACTGAGTTCTGGGTATACCCAGCAGAACCATCTTACTACGATGTTCAGGTACTCGTAACTCCTCTTCATACATCACATCAGCATGCATCCCTGGTGTAATGCCACAGAGGTCAACAAGGTTACACTAGGCATTATTTTGGCCAGGTCTATTAATAGGCCAGTTCTCTAAAAGAATAGGACTTACTTTGTTTCCATTTAAGCTTATGGTAAAACTCTCATTGACTTCACTGGAAGAGAGATTTGGCCCAATGTACCAATATCCAAACCACTCCACTTACTTCAGCAAAAGTCGGTAAGGAATTAAAAAGGTCCAATGTATTTTTAAATCTTAGATTTCATAAATGATCACAAGCATGTAGGTCACAATATATACACAGAACGACACCTACAACAACCACCACTGGGATCATTAAAATAATTACGTTAGGCCTAGAGACAAATTCATTTCGTAACATATTCCTTACAAAACAGATACCCCCTTGCTTCATAATCTAGGGAGTCTGTTTTATAAACTTCCTAAGTAGTTCATGAAATATACACCTAAGCAGACCAGGTCTACTTGGCATTGCAGGGTCTTTAGAAATCAGAAGTTTATAAATCAAAAGACAAAAATCAGTCACATGTATTCAAAGACCAAATATCAAGAGGTAACGCCTCATGTGCTCCACTGGTACGGTGGTTAGCTATGACCTCAGGACACGATTACCAGTACAAAGCTACTGAATCCGCATCTTTAGGTAACTCCTCTCCATGAGATGAGGGAGCTGATGCAGAACACATGAAGCAGCAATCAATGAAGGAGAGTCCCCTTCGCTTTCAGTGTAAAGCTGCTACCCCTGTGAATCTGAGCCCAGGTGCGGTACTTCATGCCATGCTCACTGGCAGGAAACAGCCTCCACTAGCAGTACATAAAAGGAGGAGATAGGCTGCTTCCTCAGGATACTATGGAAGTGGTTTCTCAAAGCATGCTGCTAATGCTTTTCATGTTACTGCCCTGAAAATGACTGCTGAAAAATACCAAGATTGTGCTACCATCACACACCGAAGTGCCCTGTCAGGTGAGTAGTAAGCAAAAGTAGCCATGAAAGAAATGACAAAGTACTTGACCAACTAACCTCAGAAACTGCTATAAATACAGAGAGCTAAACAGCAATGAAGAAAAAGTAGAATTTTTTATCTCCTTGTCTGCTGGCTTCTCTTTGTGAGTTTTAATAAACCAGACAAGTTTTTAACCTGTTGTAAGCAGGAAGGGTGGGAATTACTACTGTGCTAGGTGTAACTCAGCTACAGTCATGTTATCATTGCAGAAGAAAGGGAAGAGCAGAAAATGAGACAAGGTCAGCTGGGTTTTGCACTGAAGGTACCGGAGACTCCTCTCAGAGACGGTAAGTGACATCCCTCCTAACCATAGCAGGCTGAAGCAGCTACGTGGAGATGCCTGTTCTTCCTTTCAATCAGCTGACTCAAATAAGCTCATACCTGGATAGGACTGTGCAATTTTCTCAAATTAAGGTTTTTTTGAACAGCCTGTGCCACAGCTGTACTGTTATTTCTCTAAGTCAGACAAGTGTTGATCTGCTATCTTCTCTCTGTAACTAGCCTAGTCATAGACCAACTCCCTCCTAGATGCCGTAATACCCATTTCTGCCTAGAACTCCATAAAATCCAGGCTGTAAATGTATACAGAGAAACAATAATTTCTGAAAAAGTGTTCATCAGAGACTAGCTAGGTAGTATTTTCTTGCACAATTCATCAAATATTCCAAGTAAACACACAAATAATTCATTCATCGACAAGGCCTAATCTCAACACCCAATTACAGTAAGATGTGTATTCCCAAAGGGCAGACTGCTTTCCTCCCCAGAGCCTGCAGGCAGTCCCCGGGCAGTGGCTGAGCTGGGCAAGGCAGCGGTTATGCAGTCCAGTAAGGAGTAAACACCTTTATCACAGCAGACAGCTCAGCTCTGTTGTGGCTCCCTACATGCCAGTTAGGAGGAGATCCTGGAGAGCTAGACACAGACAGGTCTGAAGCATCAGTTTCCATATAAATTCCTTCTCTCCCATCTCCCCAGTCACTGGAGTGAAGGGTTAAGGTTACAGGGACTATTATCCTTTACCACCAAAGCCCTGGGTAACCTGGAAATCTGCTATCATTGTCTGTTCCATGCCAGACCCTGAATCCAGGACTTCTTCTCATTAGTGAAACCTAGAGACAGGGTATTTAACACCATCATTCCCAGCTGTAATGGGGTAACTACATGTAATGTAATTACATCCCTGTTGCAGATTATTTTTCTTTTCTGTGAAGGCCAAGCCATGCGCCCCTTCTCTAGCACAGGTCATGCCCTGCTGCTCCCAGACCTGGGATTTGTGCAACTCCTGCTCTGGCCCATCCTTCTGCAAGAAGCAGCAGTTCCTCGCCTCTATCCACTGTGCTCTGCCCCACAGACTGCCTGGGAGCTGTGCTGGACGCATCCTAGCAGCAACGCACATCTGCCCATAGGAACGAACACTTCACACCTTTCCCAGAGCTTATCAAAGCACTGCATGGACTTGTGTGACCTCAGCCGTGCATCACCTGTACAAAACAGCAACACCTGGCTTTGCAGATGAGGAAAGACTGGTTCATTTTACCACTATCTGATTCAGCAGCCTGGCAGTGAGAGTTCCTTCACTTGTCCCAGCTCCCACTCCAAGAAGTGTGACATCCACAGGCAGACAGGGATGGGAGACAGAGGATGGGAAGAGGAAGGGGAAGGCCTTTCTTAAGGGGTCTGCTGGTCAAAATTCCCTTGGAACCCAAAGAGAGATTTGCCCAGTCAGCAACCAAGTAAGAATCTCTAAACTGAAGATGCATGGAATGAAACAAAAAATTATTTTAATCTCCTTGAAAATTCTTACATTAATTCAGAAAAGGTGCTGCATACAAACAAAACCTCTTGTTTTCTGCTCCTTTACTTGTTCTCATCTGCAGCACAGACCTGATGGCCTTAAACAACGGCAGAGCCCTGGGCAGCCCTGGCAGGCTTGCCCCTCTTTGCAGAGCTACCATGCTGGTGCGCAGCGTTGTTACGTGCGTGCAGTGCTTGTGCACCGTGCCCATAACCTGCATCTCAGAGCATTTGTAGTGTGTGGGGAAAACACTTACTCTGCCTCTTCAGGTGTTTTGCTTTAAAGTCTGTGTATGGTTTAAGTTCACAATACCTACTAAAATGAATGAGCTTTGTGTTGCAGCTCACATGCTGGCACGTTTTGTAGCACTTTGCTGGAAAGGGGGCTGCTGGCTCCGACTCAGAAACTCTTTGGGTTTTGGTTAATACACAACAGTTCATAGCTTGTGAGCTTCAGAGCCTGGTGTTACCCTACAAACAGGGCGGTCAATGACTGATCTAGATGGGAAGAGTGGTACCTTATGAAGGGTGAGATGTACCACGGCAGCTCGCTTGCCTATGTCCTTCGCTGTGCTTGAAGCAGTCATTTAGCAGGTGTGCAGGGGTGAGAGAGGGACTGCGGAGAGGCAAGATGCTGTACAGGTGCTGGGTGCGTAAGCAGCGTGGAATGGCAGTGGTATGGAGAGGATAAGGCAGGATGAATGCTACTGATGTTGCAGCACTGCTGTGACATGGGGCTGGCAGGAGGCTGTGCTGGCCCAGCAGAGCTGCTGCTGCTCCAGACCAGGATTCTGCCCTCAAATGCGCTGTGCTTTTGCAGCCACCAACCATCTCTGGTTATGAACAAATCTGGTCTTCACTCCACTAAACTGTCCAGAGTACAGGCTTTGTTTAAGCACTGATTTACACCCTAAATGCTAGCATGGGGCAAGCGATAAAATGTGCTAACTGGACATTGTTTTCAGGCAGTGATATCAATAATAAACAGATTCGACAGGAAATCAGTAAACAAGTTATTCTAAGAGTGACATTGGATTGATCCTACACGAACAAGAAATGTGAGATGTTCTCAGGTGTGCTAAGTCTGGTGAATTATAGATCCTAAACATAGGTGAATTAAGAATTTCCTTGGACCCTCCCAAGGAGTGCAGAGCAGGACCCAGTACAAAGCCCTTAGTGTAAAGGATGATGTGGAAAATCTTGTACATCTTGGTGGCAGGTGTGTTTGAGCTTATGAAACCACTGTATGTGGCTATATGGGGTCAGCACCCATGTTCTGTAAGGGACAACAGAGGAGTCCTAAAACTTGGAGAAGAGCACTTCCCTGAAGTCAGTCCAGCCTGGTGTGGCTGCAGAAAAGCAGGGAGAAGCAGAAGATCTCGGGTGTCAGTGCTGAGCTCCAGCAACCAGCAAGATGGAGGTGCTGGAGGAAAAGGTAGGGTACTCAAAACCCACAGATACCTACAGAGTAGCTAGAATCAGAAGGTGACGCTAGGTCAGAGAGCTTATCCGAGGGTGCATCTACACAAGAATGACAGTTTATTTTGTTGAGAAACATTCAGAGGAGAAGACAGGACACGTGCTTTAGGGGAATCCTTTGTAAATCACCAAAAAGGTCTACAGGTTCAGAGGTGGGGCAGCAATATGCCCGGAAAACTCTGCTATGTCTTTTAACAGATAGTCATCTGTTTCTGAAACTATTAATAAATTGTGTGCTGGTTTTCTCTGGAGGACAGAGCCTCCAAAAAGCTGAGATCAGGACATGCACCCTGTTAGCACTGGCTCAACGTGCTTTGGGCCATGGAGCCAAAAAGCTCTTCTGAAGAGGAAAGGCTGGATGGAAGCAGAGGTTCCAAACGGGGTGCACTATAAATTGAGAAGGTGGCTCCCTGGGATCTGCGCACCCACACCAGACATCGCCACTTCAGTTAGAATTATTCCTGCTTGCTTTTATCACGTGACCTAGCATGAGCTTTTATAAATACATGGTGAACAAAAGAACACGCTTCTCTTTAATGGAGGTTTTACCACAAATACTCATTAACCAAGAATGTAAGGTAAATATATTTACTTTTTATAGCAGAACAACTCACAAAGAGCTCACAGCAATTCTCTGAGTTAAAAACACTATTCAGGACTGCAAGAAAGACAGGCTTCTGACAAAAAACCTTACTGTTCTTCCTAACAAATTCAAAGTGATATAAAAATTCCCAGTGAAATCAAGAAGCTGGGGCTTGCTGTGGTATATAGGGATTTGGAACTTCTTTTCCACTTGAATTTAATGAGGCCTCTGCCACTGAGTTCAGTGGGAGTAAGATCGGAGGATCTGGCAATGTCTTTGGGTATTCCTGACTGCATGTCAGAAGCTTGGACTTCTGGTGCGGGTTTGGTTTTTTTAAATGTAAGAATTGTCTCACTCCCTTGGATAAATACACTTTGAAACTCACTTTATAGATATGCTAGAGGTTTTGCAGCTTTTACAATCTGTCATATAAATCCATATGCAAGTGTCAATGTGCAAAGGGGCTGCCTTTAGAGGTCCTCTGGGTGAAAACACGAATGGAATTTCTAGAGGAAATGCTCTCAAAGATGAATAATGTGCCTACCTGAGCAGTTACTTTAGAAGTAAGATGTTGATGGTAAGAGTCACTAGACTGAATTCAACAGCTGCTTTCTTCCTTTCTACCTGTAACTCACAACTACCAGAGCTGGGAGTTTTGGTGGGAGACCCTGCTGAAAGTAAACTACTGAAATTGAGTCTCAGACAAAGGTAAGACAACATCAGCCTCTTTGTACCTCCAAAGCTTGTTAACTTTAATGTCAATTGCAGATGTGCACAGAAAGCAGAGTCAAGTAGCTACAGGAAGAGGGATTAATATTATTATTTTTGAGATAATTTCCATGACCACCATTATGCTGTTAGTGATGACAATTTCTTTTACACAATTCTTGTTTTCCTTGCCTTTCACCCTCTGAAAGGCCAGCTTTCTTGTATGGTGTTACACACCTTTCCAGTTGGCTTTTTGAATGAAAGATAGTGTGTAAGGTGAGCCTGAGTGGTTTAGAAAACCCTCTTTCACAGTGGCTGTGTAACCCTCCTCTTCCTCACGCCAGTTCTATGCTGCTCATTCCTCCTTTTTAGATGAGAGAATGTAAGTAGCCCATAAAAATTTACTGGGAAGAGGTCATTTACCTCCTTTAATGCCTAATCTGGCACCCTTTACTTATGCAAATTTAATCAATGGACAAATGGTCTTCTCACAGCAGCTGTACCAATACAAACAGCATCAAAGACTTTGTCAAAGTTGCTCTGAAACAAGTCTGGGATGACTGAAATGCAGTATTTGGCCTCTGACTTCACATCACCAGCCATTCACTCACGTAAGATGTCCAAAATTGGGTCCTTTCTCTCCCTGAATTAGAGCGAACCATGTAACCTGGGAACAGTCAAATGGAGGCAGCAAGTGGGCTGCGTACAGTCAACCCTAACAAATTACAATAAGAAATGTATCACACCGCCTGCTGTCAGGTGTAATTTATATCATACCAGAGGGGTGACTGGAGAGCAGGTATAGGCGGGAACTGGTCATACCTATACTTGCTCCTGCTGGGCCTGATCTGGCAAGCTGCTGGGAGCTCTTCCCTCCTGTTGAAGTCAATGTGAACTGAGTTTGTTTAGGATCTAACAGGACTGGGCCTCCTCAAAATACCATTGAAAGGTAAACACAATTCGATGATTTATTTTCTTGATTTCCGTTAGCATGTGATGTCTCTGCGTATGCATACTCTGACTGTATTTACACTCTGGCTCAGGATCTGTATGTGTCCTTAAACATATATGTACATTATATACCACAAGCTAAAAGCCTACTTAGGATTTTGGAGCACATAGGAAGAAATAGATACTGTAGCACAAATAAACAAGAAGTTTATTCCCACAGCTCTCAGTTTTAGTGAGCACAAGCTATTTTATGTGACTGGAGCTAAGATTTAACAAAGCATTTTGGCGTATGCTTACCTCTTTTGCTGAAATACAATTTATGAATTTGTCTTATTTCTTAGATTTGAAGCTTTTAATCTCACGCTCAAAACAAGAGTTTAATATGCTGTCCAAAATAATCTAGAAAGCTCTGCGTACTGTGCCTCTATGCGCGGCCGTGCACGTTATCTCTGAGCATACACTAACAGAGCTCCGGCATTATTTCCAGATGTCTTGCTCAGAAAAGCTATCTATCTCCTTTCTCCCACACCTATGAGAGACCCAGGATTCCTTTCCCAGCTAGATTACTATGAAGACAGTCTGTGCCTTATGGAAGATACACACCAGGGCAGCGAAGCACCATCAAGACCTCCAAATGCCCCCACTGAAATAAGAACCGCTAGTGCTTTGCCTTAACCAGGAATGAAACCAGGCCAGACTCAATCCAAGTCTACTACACAGCATTGCTGAAAAGCACATTAAAAAAAAAAGTTAAAAGAAAACGTAAAGGAAAAAATCAGAAATTAAGGTGTAACCTTCATCCAGCTTCGTAACGTATGCTAGCAGTATGCCCTACTTGGGCTGCTGGTGAAGGGTTACCTTTTGCTATAAAAATATGTGATTCACAGGTCTCATCCTGTCAGCTCTTACTCCAGTAAGAACAGAAGTTTGAGCAGCTAAAAATGCATTCAAGCCACATGCAATACAAAGACAGCACACAGCAAAACATCAGGCAGCATGTGAGCTCTCATCAGTAACAGTTTTGTATTTCCAGTTTAAACAAAGTACAAAAACTGAAGAAATATGCTTTTGTTATTTGTCAAACAGGGGAAAAAGAGGTTTTAGATCAGTTCTCTATTCTCTTTAAATTTATGTATATTCTCCCAAAGCTTTAATAACTGAAGCTTTTATTAAGTAAGTCTGATATGGAGCATATTTTTAAAATAGTGTCAGCAGTGATACTTTAAAATGTGGAAACAGATGTGCTACTCTATTTTCAACTGCTGAATCTTCTCTGCATTTTTTATACGATGAAGCATTTGTCTGCTTCTCTGCTGTAAATCTCTCCCCACTGAACAGATTTCTTCTCTATGATGAAAGTAGTATCACACAGACATCACTAAACAGACACTGTCCAGAAAAATAATTTTGTTTTGGCCTGACCATGAAATACAGGTATTTTAATAATTGTTTCTTTTTCATAGAGAATTTCAGCAGCTCCCTTTCCTTGGAATGAAATCACAGCCATATGCTTCATGACATCAGAGGCATTTCAAGGTGTCTTCATAAATGTCATTTATTGCTTGGGAACCTGCCAAATCTGTACAAAAATCCCTAGTTCTTCTTAAGGAAAAATCTTAAAATTAAACTAGCACTTTACACTGGTTGTCATTAAAAAAAAAAAATCTAGCCTTTACGGAAATACTGGCCATTTAGGAGCAAAACCTCTGGCAATGAAACCTGCTGACCTGCGCTCTGGTTTGCTTTTTGCGTCAATAACGCCTCCTTAACCAGTCTGCTGGGCGCCCTGACACTGCAGTCCACACCTTCTCTTCTGAACCCTTCTGTAAAATAAGCTGTCTGCATGACAAAAAGCTGAATTGCTTTAGTGATCACAACTGCAAATCAGAATCAGGTATGTCTTAACATTCTGCTCCGATGAAGGTCCTTTAACCCTTAACACTGCAGTCCCTTCCACGCGACTGTCATGGGCCTGATGCTGCCCAGGATCGCCCATCCTTCACAGCACCCAGAACCCCACGGGACTGGGAGCTGAGCAAAGAGACTCTGTGTCGTATACACAAATACACTCTCACGCCACATATATTCTAATTTGGCACATTTGGAGTCTACTCTGAGATAACACTGGCCAGATCTAGATAAATCTTGCCAGACATGTCACCAACCTGTCCAGCACAGATCAGCTACCTTTAAGGATGCAAAGATTCAACCCAATCTGCAGCTACAAGCAGACAGAGCAGGACAGCCCGAAGGAAATGACCGCTGACACTGACACACGCAGCTACCACTGAGGTTAGGATTTTGGCTTGCCGACAGAACCATCTGTTCTGGTTTTTTAAGGAAGAAAAAAATGGGGTTTTCCCCCCTAAATCTGAAAGAAATAACCCGCTTGGTAGAGTTGGAAATAATCTAGGGCTCTGCACCAACAGGTGCTTCAAATGTATCGGCACAGTGCAGAAGACATTGAGAGAGAAAATGAATAGACTCTCTAAATAATACATAAATTTTACAGGCTTTTTCTTCCTGTAGAACCCCAGTGAAGTTACTGTATAAATCGGAAACTGAATTATTCATAAGTGGTGAATATATAATAAATCGTATTTCGCATTGAAATACTCCTCACAGGTACATGCCTCTTCTCATGCAATGAACAGAAATGAGCAGGAAGCCTGAAAACACCAAGGTCTTACCTGGAGTCTGGGTACTTCGTCAAGGTAGCCAGGCTGCTGGTGTACATGTGTCCTCCCACATCGATGTGCACGGGAGCGTTCGACTTGGTGAGTTGAGCTGGGAGAGGAATTCCTTGAGCAGCCAGAGGAGAAACCGGGGATCGTGTTAGAGACAGACGGGACATGCTTCTTCCCTCCTGCAAAGGGAAGGAAAAAAAGAACAGTTTCTCTTAAATGTAGCAGTGTGTTACCTTTCTTTCCAGTGTGATCACAGATCTAATCAGATCATTTTTGCATCTGCCTGATCACATATTCAGCTAACAAATTATTGCCACCACTGTAATTAAGTGTATTTGCATCATTTTCTTCAAAGTACCAGAGGGGAAGAGAAAGATGCTTATTAGCAATAAGAAATCAAGAAAAAAATTTTTCAAGGTGTCAGCCTCAAGGGGCATAAAACAAACTGCAAAATTCTAATTAAAGGTCGCGGGCTTATGTGTTAGATGTGAAATATCCCCTGACAAACGAATAACCAATTTGTGAATTGGGATTCAGGGGTTTTTGCAAGTTTGTCTCAGTAACGAGACACCTCTAAATTAGTGACTTCCTCAGTACCTGGGGCATTTAGTTTATACATGTAGTAAATTTCACATCAAACTTGATATCAATTTTCTGGTTTATTTTCAATAATTGTGAAATAAATGGATAATTTTCAGTTAAGCCTTAATATTAGATATGAAGAACTAATAAGCTTTCAAACTGAAAGCAATTAACACCTGGAAGCAGTGAATACAGGAAGATATATAAACTGACCCATGCTTTCATGACATGTTAAAAATTACTGTACAATCTGGCATGTGAACTTACAAAAACAACAATCCCCCTCATGTTCATTGCCCCCAAAATATCTGAAAATTAGTGAAATTTCTGAACGGAGTCCACAAATCTTGAGCTGATGTACAAAGCAAAACCATAGCAAAAGAAAATTCCTCAATTCTCTTCTGTAAGAAAAGCACAGCTTATTCTGTGTGAAACGTGTGTCTCAAAGCTGATTTCACTTAAATCGCTACAGACAGCATATGTGTCAAATGGAAAAAAAACCCTTTTATAATAGTTTAAGAAAATGTCCATCCATCCTCCCCCTTATGGGTAAAGAAGTAACATATGTAAAACATTATAGTTGAAAACATTTCTGAATATAATCTAATTTTCTTGGAATTTTGTTCTGCAAGCATGCTACCAAGCATCCAGGCTCTTCCTTACATCTCTCAAGCACTTTACATGCAGCACTGCAAAGTGAATTCCCACTTCTCCCACGTTACTTTGACAATGTTTCTTAGACATCTAAAGCCGGTCTCGCCTTTCTCCTAGTATTTTGCACAAGATGCCTGGCTACACCTCCTGATGAACATACAATTAGCAACATTCTGTGTAAAGAAAATTCTGAGCTATATAGAAAGGGACTGGAAAATCTTAATAAATCTGGACAGCTTCACAAAGTCATCACAACATTTCCATTTACTGTATTTCATCTTGGTTAGCTCCTAAGAATTTCCTGCATCTACAGCTCAGAAATACATCACCCCATTATGAATCCACATCCTTTTCTCTTCGGAGGCTGGACGGACATCTGCACAGAGCGAAGCAAATACCAACTCTGTCCTAGGACTTCTGTGTCAGCCGATGGGAAATTGGGCATTAACATTTTTACTACAGCACCACCTTCAAGGAAAGTGATTGAATCCTTTCATGACTGAAGACGTTGCTTTCTTGTTTCCCACAAGAGCCTGTTGTGGGCAATCTTCAGTAAATATGTCGTAGAGCATAAATAAAAGAACTAACTCACAAAAACAACTTAGTATGTAAGTACCTACAGTTATTCTAGCGCCGTGTTTACTAACCTGTGGGTGCCTCATCTGCCTGCCAACACAGACAAAGGGAGTTTTTTTCTTACCAAAGAGCGCTGTAAACTCATGTTCACTCTCTACTCCTTCACTTAAATGAAAGGGTCAGAAGATCCAGGCGGAATGTCAACTCTGTCTTTGTTCAGACCCCAACTATTATCACTAATGATAAAGGTAGAGACCTTGCGCCGTGCAGAACTGCCTTAGAAATAAATCTCACGCAGTTTCACGAAACAAGTGCCTAATTAGGGCTGATCTGCACCCCTTGTTACAATTTCCAAATGAAATCAAAGGACTTCCAGTCCTCTGTAAACGCGTCTTACATTTAACCGTTTGTCTTGAAATACAGACTTCAATTTTAAAATATGCAGATAGCTAGAGATCAAGTGATCTGAATCTATTTGTGCATTTTTAAACACTGCTGCTATCTTAGGATTTTGTTTAATGTTAGTATACCAGTAAATTCCTTGATCTGTGAAGAGTCTGAGATTCTCAGTGAGGCCATACTCACACAGTAGATATTTAATTTATACTACTCACTGGAGGGACCTTTTGAACAATCCTCTGCTTTTGGCATCTCTCAGCTAGAGCATGTGTTGAAAAAACACTTAATTATAGAAAATCACTGGAAAGCTAAAATAGTTCTCAAACTTTTATGGCTTTTCATACTTATTGAAGGTGCCACTGGCTTTCTGGGGGAAGGGAGCAGAAGGGGAATTAAAACACAGGCTTCTTCCCTGGATGGTGAGGATTTATATTAAAAAAATGAACCCGACATTTTTATTAAAGTTGTGGAACTCAGTCATTTTCGTATGAGCAAATTAACAAGGGGCATAATTGCTAAGAACTACATAAAGGGCCCTGAAAACACTCTTATTGCTCAAAAAAAATAAATACCCCCTATTTCTTAAGGTACCAGAACCCTATTTCTAATGACTCCTTCCTCTTCTTAATGTAAAATGCAGCTAAAATTTATCACACTGAGTAATGTACTTAGTTTATGCACAAAGCAAAATCCTAAATGTATTTATCCAGTGAAAGTCTTTATGCACATATTTTCTAATACTGATGTGAAAATTAAAACCTTTAGGGTAAATATCGGGGAAACACTAACAAACTTCATTTATTAAACCATGTAAAATAATCCTTGCTCTTCAGTTGCCTACAACAGGATACAGCATCCCAACTAGTGGCACAGGCAATAACCCTGCTCTAATAAGTAACACAGGAACCTGCTGAAGGCAAAATCGATAGAGCCTGATTCCCAAATTATGTGAATATTTAGTTTTTCAAACATTACACACCAAGATATTTCAGAGCCAGCTTATCTTTTTCTGCCTTTCTAAGCTAACTGCATAAGTACTGCTTGTAAAAACTATTTGCCCATGCAAAGTGAAATAATCACAATGCCATGCTCATTTACACACAAAATGATTTTGTGTCCCATTGTGCTCACAGTTGTTCAGCTCTCTAGGGGTGATTAAACTAGCTATGCTGCTACAGCTTGAGATGATTTCACTGAATCGTTTCTCCATGAAGTTGCTTCTTTGCTAAGCTGTTATTTTAACCATAAAAGGTAAACAGAAGGCAGTTGTAAGAGCTCCATTCAGCTCCGTGCCCAGGGCTATAACCCTAGGGCAGAGAATGCTGAAAGACTGCAGAATTTTCCAGGGTGTTGCCTTTCTTGCTCTAAAGCCTTCAGGAATACTGTTCATTTAATACACACTCTAGATGATACATTTCAGATCCTACTAAAAGAAAGACTTCAAAAGTGTAAGAACTTTTGGGCGGATGAAGCTTTCCCACCTCTGCACATAGCTCGGGGCCATGGTAACCAATACTGCTGTTGATGTTGGGAAAATACAGTAGAAATAAACTGCACAGAGCAGAGCAGACAGATAGGGACGAGGGAGGTGAAAGGTTGCAGGAAAGAAACAGGCAGCAGTCTGGAAGGGATAACGAGAAAAAAGGGGAAAGAATGAAAAAGGAGGCGGCTCTGAAGGAGGGACAAAGTTAAATCACGGAGCAGGCACTTAAAAGACTACAGATGGGAAGCAAGACTAATTAAGGATGTAAAAGCGCTTTGTTTCTAAAGTTTATTGTTGCCAGGATAAAAATTAATTGAAACTAATGCTGTTATTCACTCGTGTAGTTTAATTCCTTCATGCACATTTAAGACGTGGAATGAAAGCGGCAGGGTTAAAGACCTGCCGGGGGG
>NW_010425290.1:122803-123256 GCF_000710305.1 Buceros rhinoceros silvestris
GGGAGTTGAAAGAAGCCCGGAGGGTGAAAGCCCCTGCCGTGAGGCAGCTCGCTCTCCCGGGGAGCCGGAGCGAGGGCAGGTCAGGGCCGCGGCCTCGACGATCGGGGTCCAGCCGGCCCCAGGACCCCCGACACGGCCGTACCCAGCAGCTGTTCCCCGGCTGGTCCCTTGCCTGGATTCTCAGGGAAGCTTTTCTCCCTCCTCAGCGACGTTTCCTTCTTTACCAGCACTCCCCCGAGCGCACTGGGGGCAAAATCACCCACTGCAGCCCCCCGGGGCAGTGAGCGGCTGCAGAAGTTACCCCGGCGCTCCCGTGACTTCACGGCAACGTCTGCATCTCCCCAGCCTGCGCTGGGCGCAGCCAGAGGGGCACCACTACAGACTTGGCAATTACCTTTGTCTCTATAAACAGGGACGGCGACCGCTCGGGTCTGCCTCCAGAGCCACCCCGAG
>NW_010425291.1:0-6597 GCF_000710305.1 Buceros rhinoceros silvestris
AAGGTTAGAGTCGGCTGGAAGCTGCTTAAATGGTCTCACCTCTTCAAGGTCTCTTGTCCCCTGCCATCAGGAGCTAGCTCACCTCTTTGTGTTTTGACCATCCTCTCTGTATGAATCTGCAGAGGGTTTACTTGGGTTTGGACAACCTCATTTGTTGAGGGAATCGGCAGGTCTGGTCCATCAGACGTGTTATGAGTGGGGACACAAAACAGTGCTTGAGCCCAGGTACGTCAGGCTGCAAAGTGACTGTTGCTGTGGTCTTCGTGAAAGCTTCAGGTCAATTCTGAGAAGAGAGTTGGGACCCTTAGTACAGTCAATTGCTCTGCAGTATTACAGCCCCCTTGTTAGCACTCTGAGCAGGCTGAAGGGAGGCAGGCCTATTTTACCCCCGAGTACCTGCTCCAGAGATTGGCTACTTCACATGATTTTGTCTTTAAATGTGCAAAATGTGATTTAGGTTTGCTGTTTGCTTTTAATACACAACTGTCCTGCTCTGCTTTATTTCATGGTGCTGTCTACCCAGGTATGTATGAACAGGATTTAACTTCTAAACTGCCCTGCTCTAAGATTTGATATAACTCTTGGCTGAAAGTGGTGCAGAAGACCCAGAGTTCATAACAACCTTTCTGTGTTGAAACACTAAAGTTTTACATTTGTCTAATATATTTTCACATGGACCTTAGAACCCTCATAAAGTATTTGCTCACGTTGCCAATTTTACCTGTTCCCCTAACATGAGGAATCCTAGTTATTACTTTTGCTAACACTTAAGGCAATTAATTTCATGGTAATTATTGTTCTTACCTTCAAATAACATTGCCTGACACTTCCTCTAATTAACCAGAAAAGCTTAACTCTTATCCATGTTTCACTGGTTTCAGAGCTAAACCTCACTCTTCTTTCCATGTCTGACTCATTAAGATACTCAGTTTGCTCCACACCAGCATGGCCAGCATGGGTTGAAAGGTGTTGGGGTATGGGAAAAGTTAACAACTGGCAAGAAATAGAAACTGCCAAGGACGAAGATTAAAAACAAATAAGAGGTAAGGCAGCTGTGTTTAATGAAGCTGCTCGTTAAGGAAGGCATGTGATTGGTTGCATGTAACCAATTATCAGATGTGTTTGAGTGCGTGAACATTGTAGCTATCAAATTACAATATGCGTGATCAGAAGCGAATGGTATAAAAGAGGTTGGCTTATATAATAAACTTGTCTGCTTTATGCTTGCTATGTGAGTGCAGTCCATTAGTCTGTGTCGCCTTGTCCGTTCCTACTTTTGCGACAAAAAGGGAACTGCCCCTTGGCTGGTCGGTGATTTTGTCACCCAGTACTGAAGGCACGTTGAATTAACAATCTTGGACTCATGTGGATGTTGTGAACTACACTCCCATTTTTCAGATTAATTCAGACAAATAATTGCATCCTTCATGGAAGATGGTGAAGGACAAGAACCACTGCCACATTTCTTATTTACTGAGTACTATAAAATCCTGTCTGAAAGTCAATTCTTGGACCATCAGAGGATGAGGTAAACCCAAAGCACTGCAGGCTGTCTTATGAGGACTGCATAATACTGAGGCTTGGCCATCCTGAGTAGGTTTCATGGGGAAGGTCAAGGTGATAATTCTGCCCTGAAAAGCTTTCTCTTTTTTCATTCCTGGTACACTCCCTTTTTTGTCATTCCACACAGAAAAGGTAAAATTTGTGCGGTCTTAGTGTGGAGCAGCAGAATTATACAGAAGTCCTGTATAATCTTAATCTTTAAAGGGTTTTCTAACTTCCCACTACCTTCTGGTTGTGTTGACATCAGTTCATAGGAGGAACGTGCTCTGCTTTGTGGGGCTGATAGGACTTTCTGGATGACTATATTTGTGTATGTACCTGTGGAGAAAGATGATAAAGAGTTATAAAATGTGTAAATTAAGGTGTTATGAACTTTTTAACCAGCAAAACTGAGGTGAGGTCATGTGCTGGTTTTGGTTACATTTTCTTCATAGTAGCTCGTTTGGGGCTGTGTTTTGGATCTGTGCTGGCAGCAGGGTTGGTAACACAGGGATGCTTTGGTTACTGCAGAGCAGTGCTTGCACAGAGCCAAGGCCTTTTCTGCTTCGCACCCCACCCCACCAGTGAGCAGGCTGGGGGTGCATGAGAAGTTGGGAGGGGACACAGCTGGGACAGCTGACCCCAATGATATCCCAAGGGATATTCCATACTGTATGGCGTCATGCTCATCATGTAAAGGTGGGGGAAGAAGAAGGAAATGGGGGGATGTTTGGGGTGATGGTGTTTGTCTTCCCCAAGTAGCTGTTACGTGTGATGGAACGCTGCTTTCCTGGAGGTGGCTGAACACCTGCCTGATGATGGGAAGTGGTGAATGAATTCCTTTGCTTACATGCACATTATTTATTAAGCTGTCTTTGTCTCAACCCATGAGTTTTCTCATTTTTGCCATCCTAATTCCCTCCCCTGTCTCACTGGGGTGGGGAGTGGCTGTGTGATGCTCAGCTGTCAGCTGGTGTTAAATCACAACAGGTGAGGAAACAATTCCTGAGGCAATTGTTTGTATGTTAAATCTGAATGCTGGGACACATCATATCCATGATGGAAAAATCTGTAATTACATGAATAGTAATAAGAAACATTTATTCTTACCTCTCCAAACCTACGTGCTTCAGAAATTACACTGGTCTGAAATATAGGATAAATTATATTTTGTATTTGATTTGGGGGAAGTTTAAGATGTACTGTCTCCTGAAAGCTAGAAATATGACCTTTATTAATGCAGAAAAAAAATCCACACCTGTTTGAGGTAGACACTTCAGGAAGGATAACAGACAAGTCCATAGGGGCCACTAAATTAACTATAAAAGCTCATACAAAGACTTTGGTGCAATACTGAATGGCTTAGAAAAAGCATCCTTGCTCAATATTTTTTTCAGTAGCAAAAGCAAGCAAAGGAATTAAGACACAAGGAAGTTAAAATAGTTGGATGGTTAAGAGGAATGAGATGAGAAATAATACTGAAAATATGAGAAAGCCATCATGTAAATTGGGCATGTCACCTAGAAAAACACGTACTGTTGTACTGCTGCGTCTCAGAAGGGATTTCTCTAAAATAAGACATTCAGAAAAGAAATCATGCTTAGCAGCATGGGAAATTTCCATAGATGTAGAGAAAGAAAAGAAGAAAAGATTAAAAGCAACAAGAAACAATATCTCTGAGACACAATCAATAAAAAAAATAGAGGACATGTTTCTGTTTTTGTTCACCCTCCAGAGGGTGCAGGAACAAGTAACAGCTAACCAATGAAATAAAAAGGTGCAAATCCAAAGAGGGATTCCTATAAACATCTGAAGGGTTTTTTATTACATTTACCTGCATGTGAAGAGAAAACCAAAGAAAAAAGAAAGCCATATTTTTGTCAGAGAGGAAAAATAATTTTTGAGTTCCTTTTGAATGACATCCCTTTTCAGGGCCACACTTTGGCACATGCTTCAATCAACATTATTTTAACATGCAGCTTCCAGGAGAGATGGATTTGTACAGGTATTCACATTCCTGAACCTTGGGTGATGAACCAGATGTTACCAGCTTCCAGTTGCCTCAATCTAAGTTTTATGTGCCTCACCACGAGCATCTATTTCTGGCTACAGACTGTAGTTAATATAGATGGGTGGTCAGGGCTGGTGTGACTGTTTGTATTTTTAATATTTTTTTTAAGTACTCTGTGGCCTTTAAGGCTTGATAAAACTCCCATCTTACCAAGCTACTGATTGCCAAAAGCTGGATGGTACATCTGGGACCATACACTTTCTTCAGTGCTGTAGAGAAGATGCCTTTGATTCCACCCATCATGGCTGTTCTCATGTTGATCAGGAAACAAGAATTTTGCTTTCTGTTTATTACATGCTGAGGAAGTAACATGAGTGTAACTTTTATAGTTAATGCATAATGCCTAGATTTTAAACTAATTGAGAAGGAGGCTTTGATATTCAAAAATAGATCTTTTAATATGGATTTTATTGAATTAATGGTATGTTCATTTGTGGATACGTTCACTGTAAATAGTTTAATCATTTTTTCTGATGCCAGAGCCTCTTATCTTATGACTTCTTATGAGCAAATGAAAAAAAGGTGGCATATTTGATAAGTCTCTATGGCTTCCCTAAGGAGGGGAGGGAAGGGAGCACTGAGGGATTAGAAGACTGATTAATGCATAATGAGGAACTTTACTTTCTAAAATAAAATTAGAGTAATTATAATATGACATGTTCACATATCAATGCAATGACTTTAGTAAGGTTGCCATAGAGCTGGAGATCATAAATATGTGAAAGTACCATTATTTCTGACGTTACTGTGAGTTTCGGGGCTTGAAATAATCTTGGAGAGAATCTGCATCCTGAGCTCTGAGCAGTGACTGAACCTGTGTCTGACAAATCGATGTGGGAAGGGTTCTATTCATCAGCAGTGCAAGCATTGCTGTTTTGAATGGCACTGTGTCCCCATGCACTTGTGGTAGACCAAAGACACTTGCAAGGGGTGTGTTTCCTGATTTTGCAGCTGTTTTCCCTGACGCTTTCTAAATCTTTCTTCCTTTTGCTCCCTGTAGCCTTTCTCTGACTTTTCTTTACGTTCTGGTAGGATTTTGAGGATGTACACATCAATAACATCGCTCCATTGCACCACCAATGACCTGTCAATGGAGTCACCCATACAGACACTTAGAGGTTGAGTCCTGAAAGCAGTCTGGCTAAGGCAACAGGTTAGCACCATACCGAGAGTGTCGAGGCAATGCATTCTGCCCCAGTGATGACTCTGGCCCCTGATCTATCTTTTTTTTTTTCTAATTTTAGCAATATTGGTTATTCTAAAGCATTCAAGCATGTTCATAAAAACAACGAAGCCTAAATCTGCGTTTGTTATTTGGGCATTTACTCAAATTTCTTTAAATGGGGTTATATTTGATACAGAAGGCTATTTAGTTCCTTTTGGCATATACTAAATCTTTTGCACCACTGCAGTGTTACAACCTTACTATGGCTCTATAACCTTAAAGTAGGACTTGGATCTACCAAGGATTTTATCAGGTAGAAAAGAGGAGGAAATGTAAACTCTCTTTATCTTGATGCTTTAGTTCATTCAACCTATCTTCCAGAAATATTTGGAAGGATATTTTTGGACAAGAAGAATCTTCATGTATGTACACAATGCATCATTAGAAAGGCAAGAGAGTAAGAAAAGGTCAATGTATTTTGGGGAATTGTCTTTGAAATGACTGATAAACCAAACTGGTTTTAAATAACATAATGAACAACAAGCTGCAGAAGATCACCACAAAGAAGATCCTCCAGCTCTTAGAGTGGGAAATACTAATATAAATACTATTCCCTATTGTTATTCATACCTTAAATCCTCAGATCATTTTAATCTTCATGGCTATTATTGCCTGCCTCCAGCTCATCCTCTGAAACAAAAGACTGAAGCAGGAGGTAGTAAATTATCTGGCAAGCTTCAGAAGTATAATTTTAAGTTGAAGAAAATTATAAAGTCCTGAGATGTTCAATGATTCTCCTTTCTGGGTGGTGGTACTGTTCAGGATGCAACCCGGATGATTTGCTAAGACGTGGTGAGTCCCCTCAGAGCTGGGAGCAATGTGGGGCTGGGAGACTGCCTCTCCTGGGTTGGTCTTTCTAGTTCCCATTGCACCCCTAAAAACCAGGTTGTAAAGGTCTTGCTTCCTTTTCTCCTGACATATACCGGATCAGGTAGATGGTTGGTCTGGGCTGTTTCCTTTAGATGTTTCCTTTGCCCATCCCAGATATGCACATATGCTGCCCTTAAGGACAGACCTCCCTGTATATATTCAGTGATGCTGCAGCTCATGACCTATCTCCTACAAAGATTTTGGGACAACCCATCTGTCATCTACATGGGCCTTAGGGCACAACTACTTCCTAATGGATAATTGGCTAATTCTGATAAACCTCCGACCTAAGATATAAAGAAAATGGGAGAATTCTTTCTATTTTAGCATATAATGTTATAATAATTTAGTTATTTTATAATGTGCAACTCCAACTGAAACCAGCTGTACAATGCAAGCTAATGCTGTTGTCACCAGTTTGGCCGAGGTAAAACACCAAGATCCGGTCACGATAATACCTTCCCTATCCCACCAGAGATAGGGGAAGGGAGAAAAGAATTAGTGAGACCTCTAATATACTTTTTGGAAAAATTGAAACAAACTTTAATAACACTACAAACCGGTATATATATACACAAAGGCAAACCAGTAGGATATTGGGGGTTTTAGGAAATGGAAAAGCGAGGGTTAACACTGCGGCGGGGCAAAGATGGCAACGGCCACGTGGTGCAGGGAAAGGGAACCGCGGCAAGGACAAAGCACCGTGGTGCCACCTGGGGAGACCCGAAACCCGCACAGTGTTACCAGTCTGTCGTGGATGAGGCAGGAGCGAAAGCAAACCCAGCGGCGAAAAGCTGTTGCAGGTAGGGAGACGGCTCGGCGGGCGCGCAGGGGGTCCGGTCCCGCAGGGTGCGCACGGCTCGGCGGGCAGGAAGGGCTCCGGAGAGCG
>NW_010425291.1:6684-20727 GCF_000710305.1 Buceros rhinoceros silvestris
GGTTAGGGGACAGTGGCCATCCCCAGCGCGGCGACAGCGAAACACAGCAGGGGCAGGCAGCGAAGCAGAGCAGGCAGAAAGCAGAGCCAAAAACACGTAGGCAGGCAGGTCTGTGAGAGATGTTGCCTTGGCCCATCCGGTGCGGAAGACCCCTGGGGGGCTGGTGGCTGGCTGCTTCTTAAAGGGCCAGCACCTGGGAACAGAAAGAATCCCACCAGAACTTTTAACCAATTGATGTGGTGTTTATATGTACATGGCAGGGAATATCTGATTGGTCAGTTTACAACAAAGCTTCCAAAATGGGAAGTTTTGGCTAACCCAGGACAGCTGTGCTAAATGCACAGCAGATTTACCGCAACTGCTGCACAGAGTAACACACAGATAAATATGTGTTGAAATTTATGTCTTATAAAATAGTTCTAACCAAAAGGAAATTTTACTTAAAAAATGTACAGCTGTTTGCTATTTTGTATCGTAAAGTATATATTCATTTGGGGTAGAAATCTATTATTTATATTTATAGCTCTATATTACTTTAAGAAAGATCTCTCCACACTTTTTGTTTATACTTAATTTCTCTGTATTTTTCCAGCTGGAAAAGGGGTGTGTCAGCACTCAGGAGTACACTGGTCCAACCTCAGAAGTAACTTGTAACCTTGACAAAGTCCTTCTTTGTCATTTTGCCTTAAAGTGACTTGCAGAGGAGGCATAACACAGCAGAAGTAACTACAAACTTTGTGCAAAGTGTAACACCTCTCCATGAAAGAAAATACCCGACAGACATGTATAAATTAGTGCTTAAATGTGTTATGGCATTCTCATGCACTTTTGTTTCTGTGCACAAAAGGAAGATGGAAGGAGGACTTGAGCAGTAAATACTTGCTTGGGACCTTCTTTTGCATCTCTCTTCAGTGTTAGAAAGCTGGAATTTTTGCTGAAAGCCCCCAGACCTTGGGGTTTGCCCCAGCTACTCTTCTCTTTAGTGTCACACCAATTTTTCTCCCTGTGTGAACCCTCTTTGTAAGCAACCTGCTCTTCCAGCTTTGCATGTGCCAGAGACCATCTTCTCCACAGTTTATCTTGCAGACTCCTTACATGAGGACATTCAAGCCAGTGTGTCAACCCCCCAGAATATATTTTTATTTTTTGTTACTTGGGTCCACATGGGCCTTGCCTGGAGCCTACACAGATTTGCCAGGGTCAGAGGAGTTTGCGCACGGTTAGCAGAGAAGAGATGTGTGTTAAGTAACTGATCTTCACTAGCTAGAGGACTTTACAGCTATTCCCCTGCAACTCAATTCTTCTTGGCTGTTCTGCTTTTTTGTACGTGGCAGACATCCATTTTCTGTGAGTGCTGCTTTTTACCCACCCAAAAGTTTATATGCTAATATGCTTGCTAACTCATGTTTACTAAAGCAGGAGATAGCCCAGACTCCTTAATTAGAGCTTGCATGCCTTCATTTAGCTCAGCTGCTTGGAGGAAATTGGTCTTACAGAGTGAGTCACCTCCCATATGCGAGGCGCTGCCCTGTTTTTCAGATGATGCTGCCGAGCTGGGTAGGGAAGCTTCCTTCTTTTTTGTTGTTTCATTTTTGCAGTTGAGGAGAGCTGGTGCCAAGAGAGAAACTAACAGAGGCTCATCAATGGCTGGCTCTTCTAGTTTCTTTCCTCTTCAGTTTCCTCAGTTAAAAGGGACGGAAGGAAGCAGTTTTCTTTAAAGTCTTTCTTGAGGACTGGTTGGCATTGTCTGCTCAGGGCTGGACTGAATAGTTCTGTATCTTTCACATAATCATTTAGGTTGGAAAAGACCTTTAAGGTTGTTGAGTCCTTTCTTGAGGACTGGTTGGCATTGTCTGCTCAGGGCTGGACTGAATAGTTCTGTATCTTTCACATAATCATTTAGGTTGGAAAAGACCTTTAAGGTTGTTGAGTCCAACCAGTAATAGTAATCTAGCACAGCCAAGTCCACCACTACACCATGTCACTAAGCACCACACCTAAACATCTTTTAAATACCTCCAGGGATGGTTACTCAACTGCTTCCCTGAGCAGCCTGTTCCAATGCTTGGCAACCCTTTTGGGGAAGAAATTTTTCCTAATATGCAATCCTCCTTGCTTGCTAGCTCAGGGCCATGTTTTGCCTACGCTTGGCTTTGTGGAGAGCTCCTGCTTCCCTTCCCTCCTGTCTTAGATATAGATGTAGAAATGGGGACTCCTTTCTTCACCCCAGCCTAGAGACAGAAGGATGGGTAATGCCTGCTCTGGATCCCTGGTTCCAGTTTTGGACAGAGACGCAGAAAGCAAGGAGGCATATGCAAGAGCAGAGGCCGCTGGTGCAGCCATAGGGGCTATCTGTGGAATCATGCTGGTGGATGAGTGAGAAGTAAATCTTGCCTCTTAATAAGCAGTTGATGAATTTGTTCCCACAAGTATGTCTAGATTTACTGCTCGACATATTGTACATATCTATATCTTTAATGAGTTAAAAAAATCAAAGGAAGCCATTATTCTGAAGGAATTGAACAGTAATGCTGCACAGATCTGCCTAATTAACAAGGCTGTGAAGTAACTGGAGTAAATTAGCAGAGAAAATTAATTTACCCTGCATCAAAATACACATTGGAATGCAGTAGAGAGATTGCATAATTTACATCTGTGATTGCTCGAAAGAACTTACGGGACCTGATATTCAGATTACTTTTCCCTGATCCCTGAAAAGCATATGGAAGCTTCTGCTGCTTTTAAATTTTAGTGCATGTTGGCCGGAATTTAAAGTATTTTGCTGGGGCTTTTGCTTTGGGAGTGTGGAGTGTATTCCCTGGGTTGCAGTGCATCTGTAACGTTAGTTTCTCCTGCCCAAGGCTGTAATCTGGAGTTGCATTGGAAGGAGTGGTGGTGGTAATTCTTTATGACCTTCACTAGGAATGTGATTCTTTTGGTGCATGATGTAGATAAGCCTTGAAAGTCAAACAAAGGGGTGTTTAAGCTTGGCCAGGTTTGTTGCTGCAGGAGAAAATGCTCAGATCCAATGATTAGTTTGAACCCTGGCTCAGATGTACCCTCACAACAGCAGCTGCGGCAGTTCAGTGAAAAACCTGCACTACACTGGTACACCACAGACAGAGCCCATGATTATTGCATGCTAATTATTCTGTAAATCTGGAGTGTTGTGGAGATCTAAAATACCACCTTTTTGGCCTCAAACTATCTCTCTGCTACTAGAGGAGGGTAACTTATGATGATAACTCTATAGAGTTCCTTGGTGGTATTTACTCAATTCTGAGTAAAGGATTTAGGAATACAAAAGCTTCTCTTGAAAGACTAACAAAGTGCTCCTTAGAAAGGCAGTTGATTGATTGCAGACCAGCTTGTTCCCTCTTCATCACCTTGTTCTTCATTCACAATTTAATGATGGCAAAATCTGCAGCAGCTTCTCTTTATGTAACTCCCCAGGTTAAGAAGACCTGTCCCACCATCGTGATGATCAAACTTAAATCTAAAGCGGGTGTATAAGCCACATAGATATCCCCCAGAAGTAAGTGTTGGTTGGCTCTGAGGAAAACTGTCTTCAGATTAATGGCTTTGGCACTTTCGTATATTTGTGTACGAGCAAGGAATTCAAGGTGCCTGCTGTTGTAATGATGGCTGGAAGAGTAAAGCAAAAACCCATCCTTCAGTGCATTAAATGTTTGCTGCCGCAGTGACTGATGAACTAAGTGCATTTACCTGGGAGATCTGTGCTACTGCCTCCTCTGATGCAGGCGTGCCTGCAAAACTGCTGCTATAAATTACATTAGACAGAATTTGTACATTAGTAGACTTGGAGCATTTTCCGAGTTTGAATTTGTTGATGTAAGTAAAATGCTTCGTAATTGTGGACAATTTGGGCATGCCCTACTTTCTATTTAAATGAGGTGCTTCTGAGAAAAGAAATAAAGAAATCCCTGCTTTTCCTCATTTGAATAGCTCTGCAGAGGATCTGAGTGCTGGAGTTACCACTTGCACATTAATGAGAGGAAAGTACTTGAACTATACGAGTCTAATGTGAGGTCTCACACACAATCGTATGTAGGTACCAGAGACAAGGGAAAAAGTTTGCTCTGAGTAAGTGTCCTTGTCCATTTTCATTTCTTCTCTGGTCTAAAACAAAGCAAAACTGAAATCAAGAAACCTTAGGCAAAAAAGTGTATCAATTTTATGTATTGTTTGAAAATATCCAAATATGCTGGGTTTAGTTGCTTTTGAATAATTCTGTAGTTCTGTCTTCTGAAATGAGTGTTTAATTTGCTTTTTGTCCAAAAGAACACATGTGAAGATATTTTCCTCCCTCTTATTTGACTTGTACATTGTAATGTTTAATAGTGACTTAAGATATCCCTTCTAGATAAGATCATTGCTATTCTTTACCAATGTGTGTTCAGGAAGATTTTACTGTCTTTCTTTTTATAAATCTCATTTTGCCCTCTGTACTTCAAGTGGCTTGGCCAGGAACAGCAGCAGAGGAACCATGGTGCTGCACAGAAGGATATGTTTCTTGCAGAAAGCAGTGCTGGGAAATTCCACTGGATAGATATCCGATGTTTTTGAGTTGGTGGAAACCAGGTGGAAATCATTCTGGGTAGGTTCTCCTAACACAAAAATTTCATTTTTACAAAATGAATAAAATGTTCCAGAGCAAGTTGGCTGTTTTGTTTATGACTAACCTCTGTAGGCTTTGACTCACACTTAGGCAGTGAACAGTTCTGTGGTTTGAAGTGTTGTCACCCCTTGGCTGTTTATTACTGTCCCTTCACTGGAGATTCCTGCACTCATTGTTGAACTGGCTGAAAAGAATGGGTGATTTTATTTGCAGTTTTGGTGAATATGAAAGAGGGACCTGTAGGGCCTGAGGAACTGTGTATCACCCTGTCCTCATGGACAGGAGATGGGGCAGCAGAGGTAAAGCAGGGAGCCAGTACGGTGGCTGCAGGGTGTGGCATCTTGGTGCTGGGAGTGTCAGAGCTCGGTGCTCTGGTGTCAGAGCCTGTGGCTCGGTGGGCTGTGGACTAGCTCCCCAAAGTGCAGGACGCCAACTGCTGTGACTCAGCAATGCCCAGCACCCCGATAGCTCACCTTGGGTGCCAAAGCAAATGAGACTTAAAATGAATGAGACGTAAGATGCCTAAATAATTTTTTACACCACACATTCAATGGCACTTCCACCAGCCAGGAACTGAGTTGAACAAACCATTTTGGTTCAGTTTAGACATCAGAAATTGAATGAATTTGTGCTTTTTGGACTTTTTATTGAAACTTTACTTAGGAAAAAGAAAATCAGTATTTTGACACACAACCACCTTGTTTCTCCTGGATGAAGATAGAGGATCCATATCGTAACAGGATACCTGCAGCCAAACTCCTCTCCTGTGACATTCTGTTTGAATTTCTATTTTCTTTGCAAAATATCCCATACCAGACTTTGAGATCCACCAGGCCACACTTACCCAATATTTTGCTTGTCCATATTTGTCTGGGAAAACAGGTAGACCTGGGATAAAGGTGGAAAGAGGGGCTGTGTCTGGGAAGCAAAGGGCATGCAGTAGCCTTGCTAGGGAAAGCCTACTTATGGATGTGGAGTGATTCCTGCGAAGCTCATTTAGCTTTAGCTAAGTCATTGCTGTAGATGAAGAAAGAGATTGAAAGAAATAAAAATAGCAATATCTTATTGAATATTTCAGATTGAGCAGCTCACACAGAAAGCTTCCTGGAAGTCTCTTTTCACATAAGCAGCTGAAGCCAAAAATAGATCTCACCTTTAATAATCTGAAAGAGATAAAATTGGATAGTTACTTTTGGATTTTAATCTTTTTGATGGCACCTCCAAGAGGAAGAAGCTTAGTATCACATCAGAGTTTGTCAAGTATTTTTCAACATGTTTAATGTTTGAAAGGAAGGGGAAGGTAAGACAAAATCCTTCAGTGAGAGCTTCCATCATTTCCTTTGTTTGCATTCTGATGACATTGGATCACCTAACTTATAAAGATATTCAAGTGGTTATAAGTACTTCACCAAGCCTTTGTGTGCCATAACCGTATAAACAGTTCAACAATATATACTGAGCAGAGCTTTTAGGAGCTGTGAGATTCTGCTCCTTCGTCTCTTGGTGGATATGTCTTGGCCAAGCTGAGATTTGTCTTGCTGAAGTGCATGCAGATTTTCCTTGCTTGTGCTAATGAACCAGTTGAATGACAGTTGGTATGGGGGAAGACTGGGGTATTTTACTTCAAGGCATAACTGAGCTGCTTCAGCTCAGCAGGTCAGAGAATTTCCAAAAGCAGTCTGGACAGTTGATGCTAATGGCAGCTTAGCTGTCTCTTCTCTTCCAGAGATTCATTCTGAGTCTTCAGGCATTCATTCAGGGACATCGGATTAGTTGCTTGTTTCCTTCCAAATATGCCTTCCCTTTCTGACACTGGTGTCTGTAGGAGATGAGATGTCTGCTACTTCTATTAGTGCTGACGTCATTTCTGATGCTCTGAGGGTTCTAAATCAGGCAACACCATGGCTTTCTCTCTTTTTTAGAAGAATGCTGCAGAATTAATGATCAATATTGTTGGGAGCATTTCCTCTGTGGCCTCATAGTCTAGCTTTTCAGTAGCTCCATTGTTGTAGTGAATGATCCTGGGTCACAAATTACTTTCAATGAATCTTTAAATTGTGATGTGTCAGTGTATAACCAGGTACTTCCAATACAAGTGTTGAGTGTACATCATCTGCTTTTTCTTGACTGTGTCTGAACAAATGTTCTTGCCCTAAAGGGGTCAGCACTAAAAAGAATGTTTCACATGGTAAATTACTGCAATTCAGCTGGTAATTTCTAGGAAGAAAATGACAAATCCTTGGTGATTACAGTGGAGAATGAATATCACAGACTTAGCGAGGGAAGGCAATACTGAACATTGCATCACGAAGAAAGACCACCTCAAAACAAAACACAGATATACTTCTGAATAATTTCTAAATGTGTCTGTCAGTAGCTCTGTACTGGGATGCAGAAGTTCTGGGGTAAAATTTAATGGCAAACATGTATCAGGAGAGTGATAAAAACCCCTGTTTACCTTAAATCTGTTGTTGGGTGTTTTGCCTTGGGATCATATCTTTTTTGATTGTGATTTTTTTTGTTTGGGGGGTGTGTGTGTGTGTGAGGTTTTGTTTTGGTTTATTTTAATCCATTTAAAAAAAACCCCAAACAAAGCCAAACCCCAACCCCCCACCCTCCACCCCCCTCCCCAAGAAATCCCTATAATGGAAAAGAATGTCAATATAAAGCAATGTGGAATTCTGTGGCTAAAACTGCCACAGTAGTATGCTCCCAGCTCCTTTCCTGGAAAGTCAGCATCCTGGAAAGATCTGCATCACTTGCAGATTCTGTGTGTGTTTCTTAAACCCCCCAAGGACATGTCCTGCATGACTAAACTTTTGGATGTACTTCACAGAATACCTTATTTTGTTGCTGCCATCTTTGTTGCTGAATACCATCTTTGGTTGCTAGAACAGGCACAACAAACAATAGCTACTTAACAGTTACAGTTCAGTAATTATTAGGGCTCATCTCTTTCCCATGGGCTTCAATCATACAGTCAAGAAGAAAAAGAAAAATCCTTTGACTTCATGGGATACTGCTCATACTGTATGTCAAACCACAGCTAGAGCAAGAGAAGAGTCTGATTCTAATTTTTTTTTTCCCCCTGGCCACGGCTAAAAAAACAATGGGTGTCTTTTAGAAGAGAACAATAGCAGAAGCTATACACAAATTAGTCGTAGAAAGCAAAAATTTAAATCTGTCAAAGAAACACTAGTTAACTCCAATAAAGGTGAAGAATCCTGATGAAATGAAAGAGAAAAGACAGAGTAAAGGATCACTCACTCAATGTTCTTGTTAGGCAGCGGTTTCTGAAAGGGATTCACTCCCGCTGCAGTTCAGCAAAGCACTTGCTTGTGTGTCCTTTTCATCTCCAGCAATAAACCCGCCCCTTATGTGTACACCTATGGGCTCCTGCACGCTAAACAGCTCTGCTATATCAAAGCCTGTATTACGAGGTCTTTCAAAGCGATATTTAGAGACTGACATGTTATGTTTATCTGGATGGGAACACATGAAACAGTATTTATCAGCTTTTTGTAAAACATTTTTGTAAATTGTAGACATATTCTGGAAGCAATCTTTGGTTTAGGATTTTTTGTATCTAATTATCTATCTATTGTATCTACACTAATTAGTGTATACACTAATCTGAAAGTTTATTCTTTTTAAAAGTGGAAATGCTGTCTTTTTTTGTCTTCCTGGCTTTTTTTCCTTCTTTTTTTTGGTTCGTTTGTGGGTTTGAGGTTTTTTTTCCTCTTCCCTATTGCATCATTCATAGTGTTTGGAGTAAATGGTTATCCCATCACTTGACACAGCTGTAGTCTGCTGGCTGTGGGAAGAGCTGCAGGACAGGATTCGTGCTACTTCATAAAGAAACAGGAAGGAACAGCACTTTCTCCCCTTTCCCATCAACAGCTAAGTAAATGTGGTTCCGAGGGAACAATATTTGCATGCTATAATTTTGGGTTTCTTTCTCTGGTTCAGGACCTTGAAGATTAGCAAGCTTTAAATTCTCACCTAGAGTCCTTGCCACTCTACTCAAAACAACCTGTGCACACAGGTTATTGAGTGATGAGGCTGAATCTGAAGTGCACGAGGGAAATACCCTCTGCTACCTACTTACATCAGTCTGCCGGTGTACACCTATGTGGATCCGTTCTGGTAAAATGCTACTACGCAGTGATACCAAACGCGGCTTTTTTCCGAAGTGCTGCAGTGGATTTCCACTCTCACTCCCCCCACCCCCCGCTGTATATTTACAGATAAAATATTGAAGTTTATATTAGCTTACAGACTAAATTTAGAAATTCTTAGGATCATCTTCTGTTTAAATATTATGTGCAGAATGTCGAATACTGTAATATTAGGATTCTTTAGCTCTAAGAGCTGCCTTGGATAGCATTTGCCATACGGTGTTATTTATGTTTGTGCTCCCTACCAGGAGCAGATGGAGTCCCCTTCTAGCAGCTTTGCTGCTTCTTTATGTGGGAGGCCCAGAGAGTAACTGTTGGGAGCTACTCATCTGTCCTGTGTTCTGTTCAGTCCTCCCACCTCTTGTCCACGAGCACTAGTGAAATGCAGGATCTTTTGAAGTCTTGTCACCAACATCAGCTTAGCAAGGCTATGCGGTCCCTTTGGACCACTGTTGCTGGAGGCACAGAGGCATCTTGGAGCTTGCAGGGAGCTGGGTGGTGGGTGGGTGAGGGCTAGGTGGCCAAGGCTCAGTCTGGATTTTGCTTGAAGTAAGGTGGTGCGCAGCATCATTTCTGAAACAAGCTTGGGTATTACCATACTGGGTAGCTCCGCACAAAGCCTGAGGAAAGCTGCTGCGGCATCCCGCTCTGTGTTACCTCTGTGAGTACTTCCCCATCCTCTTGGGTATTTTGAGGACAGCAGGGAGTGCTACCATGGCAACACTGCCAGGAGGAGAGCTGTCTATTTTAGGTGATTGGGGCTGAATGAAGCAAATGGAGCAACTTTCTGGGAGGTTGCTGTAGTTGTCTCCCAGGTAAGTTTTTGCTCTGGGAAGTTTAAAAGATATTAAATTCAAGGCTGTGCCTGGTTGCACAAGTTCTTGCTCTCTTTTCCAGGGTGCTTTATTTCTGTGTAAACCAGTTACATGAAGTGAGCTCGTTCCTGGTATGTAAGTGTTTGAAGACACAGGCAGGTGTAGCACAAAATACATGCAGTGGTCAAATACCACTGTTTTACACAAAAAAAATAAGTAATTCCTTGAGCTGATACACAAGCTACTTCCACATTGTCTATGGGAGACTACTTAAAGTGACACTGTAGTAAGAAACAAATAAGGCTTTATTTTTCTTTTCCAACTGCTTAGCATAAATCTGTTCAAGACAGGAAGTTAAAATTTGTTACACTTTTTTTTTTTCTGCAAATCAAAGCCTCACCTCGAAACGGTGGGATAATGCATTTCCACTGCAAAGCTCTACATGTTTTATTTTTATGATATTCAGAATCCACAAAGGAAAGCTGCTCCCTGGAACCCATCAGTGGCTAGTTACATGAGAAATCATGTCCTCCTCTGTTCATGATTATTTATTGATTAAAATGCAATGTACTGAATTGCAAATTACCTCTTGGACGCCATATCATTCTTTTGTAGCCTTAAAATACAGCAATAAATCTGAAGCACAGTGTTCCAAGTATATCTGCCTATTCTTACATTCCATTTATAAATTTTAAAACAGTTGTTTTTGGTAACAGTAGGCTATGTTTATCTTTATAGTGCAAAACCTTTATAGCTAAAAATAAAAATGACTTTTAATTAAATTTGGCTTTTTATCCTAATTGGGAAACACTTTCAGCAACAGCTTGGAAACATGCAAGGGAAGCTTTTGTACCATTATCTACTCGTGCCTCAAATAAAGGAGTTTTCCCATATTGTTACTCAGGGTTTATGTAAACCGCAGTAAATTTCAGTCTCTTATTTAGCTTCTGATGTTTTACTTCAGATGTCTCTAATAATTAAATCTTATTAAGATTCACTTTGAGCCTATTAGGAATAAAATATATGTTGCCACCATAATGGAGTAGAGTATTTTAAAGCTTATATGACACATATCCATTGGACACACTTTAGGATTAACAGGTTCTTTTTCTAGGGTTCGGGAAATATGACCTGAATGATTTAGAGGACCAGGAACAGTAAAATAGGCTCTGTGTGTATAAATGGTTTTATGGCCACTTGTGGTTTAGGAATTTATTGCCACTGATTTCAACAACCTTGTTTAAAGTACATGTAAGAGAATTTTGATGAAACAATAGCTAATGGCTTAACAGAGCACAAATGCACAATTTTATAGTGCTGATTTGCAGTAATGAATGGATGATAAACATACTAACATGGTGTTTGCCCTGAAGCATTAATAGTAAAGATAATGATAAATCTGCACAACAAATACATCTCTAAGTTCGAGTGAACCTGCTTACAAAAAAGCCCTAGAGTAAATGCTCCCTTGATTTTTTTTTTTTTTCTTTTGTGGACATGCCAATGTCATTTCTAAACCAGACCCAGGCTTCTTGGTGAGGAACTGTCCTTAGAGAGGCCTACAGCAGAATAACAGGTGCAGACACGATGCAGCTTTGGGCAAACTGGATCTTCCTGAGCATTTTTGTTCAGGAGATGGTCAACATATGTTGACTAAAAAAAACAAAAAAATCATCCCACATTAGCTCAAAAGAAAGCCATAGCTGCTTTAATTTATAATAATTGGTTTTAATACTATTTTATAGATCTGGAATCGTAATACCGTTAGCTACATCCACTTGCTAGTGTGGAAATTTTGTTCTTGTTATCTGTATTCCTTAAAATATGCTAAGAGGCATATATTTAAATTGTCTTACCCTGGAACTAGAAATGTCTGTATCTTTCTTTTTGCACAAGTTCGGTGAAGAAAGCTAAAATGCATATTTTATATAAATAATATTATTATGTAAGCAATAATGTAATACACTCTAGATGATTTATATTAGAAAATGAAAGAGCAATTAATTGCATATAATCTCAAAGATTTATTCCTAATATTTTTCTTTTCCTAAAGAAAGAAAGAATTTTTCTGGGAGTAATAGCAAAGAGGCAAATAAGAGTACAATTGTGACGTTCACTGCAGAAAAGCCATTATAAAGACCCTGTGAAAGAATAACTTCACCACTGCACCACAGAATTTTTCTGGGAGTAATAGCAAAGAGGCAAATAAGAGTACAATTGTGACGTTCACTGCAGAAAAGCCATTATAAAGACCCTGTGAAAGAATAACTTCACCACTGCACCACAGAATTTTTCTGGGAGTAATAGCAAAGAGGCAAATAAGAGTACAATTGTGACGTTCACTGCAGAAAAGCCATTATAAAGACCCTGTGAAAGAATAACTTCACCACTGCACCACAGAATTTTTCTGGGAGTAATAGCAAAGAGGCAAATAAGAGTACAATTGTGACATTCACTGCAGAAAAGCCAGTATAAAGACGCTGTGAGAGAATAACTTCACCACTTTGTTGAAACAGAGATGCAGTAGAAGAGAAATATAATCTTGATATTTCAGGAGAGCCAGGTGCAGGAATAAAAATAACTTTATTTATATTTTTGTCTTTGATTATTTTGTTCATTGAGTAGAAACCCACAGAAAGTACGTGATGTGAGAATTGCTCAGTTTTGGTCTCTCCCAGGGATTTTTTCCACAATGTCTATTCTAGGCCCTTCTTGACGAAAAAACAATTGTTTATGAAAGTTTTCTTGAACTTTTCATCTGCACTGCTTTGTTCACTTGAGTTTAATAAATTCACCAATCCTTTTTTCCGTCTTGTGCAAAAGAATTAAAAATTAATTAGTCCCCCCTTTTAATAATCCAAATCAGATTGAATCTACAACCAGATAAGAAAATGGATTTATCTTTTTAAGCCCATCATCTTGAGGTTGATCTAGGCTGTAAAGAAAACTTGTGACATTCTTAATAAAGCTGTCAGCAGGCAAATTTTCAAAGCAGAAGAATCTTGGGGTTTTTATTAGTATTTCATCGAAAGTGTCCGAAGATTTAAAACTGAGCAACATCAGTTAGTACTCATGCTCCCAGGCTTCAGCTTCAGCCATCTATCATAGTTATATCCCACTCTGGGGCAGCTGAGGCTATTGTGAGATGCTAGAAATTGGCCAGTGATGGCAGTTTCCAACAAGGACAGTCAATGCCTACTGTTAAACGTGTTTAGGATTGAATTGCTTAGGGTTGCTGTAGATACAGTGTGTGACCAAACACGGTGTACTTTGCCATTGTACACAACTGTAGCGTAACTCTTGAATATGTTCTGTAAGTGCATGAAAACTAGATGACATTCCAAAGCAATCTTTAGCAATCAAGCACACATATCCAGTTTAAGACATTCTTAAATTTTTTTATAACCCAGCTGAAGCAGTAAAAAGGTTGTGTTTTAACTCATGTCTAGTTCAAAGACATTGTGGCAGATCTGTATGGAGTGCCTTTTGGAGAAAGGTGAATAAGAAGGTAAATCACTGGGGTGGGTTTGGAGATGTCTATGACCATGCTCAAAGAAAAGGAAACCAGAAAAGCCAGAGATAAATAGCATTTCCTTGAAAGAAAACAGGTGTTACTTCAGACTGTTGCAAAAGATAAGATACTTGCTTTGTGCAAATTAAGGCTATTAAAAAATGAGGAATTTGAAAAAGAAAGTTTTGGTGCCTAGCATCCCACTCTCTCTTCCATTTGGCTTGAGTAAATCTTTCCTGCACCTTTCTTCTCACTACCTACACAATTCAAAGATGCAATACAGATCTCTAGATGGTTTTAGACTCCTTATGAATAGCCAGCTTTTCCAGATGTGAACATGAACATCCTTACAGATTGTTATTCACTGCTAACCCCTATTGCTCCTGCACTGTGCACACTCAGGGTAAGCTTCAACTACCTAATGAATGATCATGAGTGTCAATAGGACCAGGACCCACAGTGACAAGGACTCATTTTCTTGACCATCTTGATGGTCAAGATGGACGGGCAACCACAAACAGAGGTGACTTGGTCAAGATCACACTGCTACTGGCAAGAGAGCTGGGACCTCAGCCTGTCTCTGGAGATTACCACTTCAGTGCATTTGTACTCCAGGTATTAAATCCTTTTAAGGTGTTGTGGGAATCCATGTGTATCCAGCTGAAGGTTATCAAAACCAGGGGTGTACAAAAGCTAAGAAAAACAGCCCTCAGAAATTATCCTCAAGTCCCATAGGACATGTGGGTTGTAAGTGCAAGCTGTCTCTATAGACTGTTACTAGCTCCCTTTGAAACTCTTGTCTGAGCATATGTGTGGTTTTTATTGTTGTTTTATACAATTACTCTTCAGTTAAATTATTTATTTCATCCAGGCTAGTACAGTATATAAAGTGTACTCTTT
>NW_010425291.1:20834-21926 GCF_000710305.1 Buceros rhinoceros silvestris
CTTTCCCCTACAGCATCTCTCTTAATGAAAGAAATAAAGGTGCAATTTATTATGCATGACATTTTCCTAAACTTTTTCTCTATACTAATTTTACTATGTAGAAGTGATACCAAGAAAATGCGCCATCCTCTGCCTGTGGTAATCCTGTGTAAATCTGAAGAAACTCTGTGTGGGTCTGTTGCAGGTTTAAACCACTATAGCTGATTGCAGGATGGATCCCATGGCTCTCTTTTGTAATGATATTCTAAAATTATGTAAGCTTGCAGCTTTATGTGCTCTAAGTAGGCATTTGTACGCAATGATGCTGCACTCCTTGACTTTTCTGGTCTGAAAAAATAAAGGCTTATTTATCCAGAAATAGCTGGCAGAGGATGGTAAAAAATTATATTTTGTAAATTTGAAGAATTCTTTGGTTAGTTAGTGCTACTGGGGAAACAATCTTATAAGTTTTTTAGAGGACCTGGGTTCTCACGGGTTAGAGACCGTACAGGTAAGCAAACAGTATGTAGGGTCATTAGAGTCAAAGGGGCATATTTTAATTGTTTATTTATTGCCCATAACTATTGTGCCAGTTGTGGGGAAATTGGTGGAAAGTAAAATTCAGTGAAAATTCTATGGTCAGCGACAGTGTGAATCACAGTATGTCATTGATGCCATATTCTGAGGAAGATGTGTGCGTTGGTTATCGTAAAACACCCCGTTATAGACAGGAGTCAGTGACATTAAACCATCTGCGGTGTGTGCATGTATATGTGTGTGTCACATGTATTTACAAAAATAAAATCTCCTTTGACCTTCCAGAAGTTTACCTTAATTCCATAGAAATATTTCTGGTGAAATGGGATTTTTGGTCTGGAATTATGGACTGATTTTTTCTGGATGACTAACTGCATCTGCAGATGCCAATACATCTGTGGTTAGCTTTCACTGGAACAATTCCATCTTAGGTTCCTGAATCCCAGCTCTGATAAGGTTAAGCATGCAAGAGAACTCTCTCTGGCAAGAGAAAACATCAATGCTTTATTAGTTTTCTTTTTTAAAAAAATATATATAAACAATATATTGATTAAAGTATTATTTTAATTATTGTAT
>NW_010425292.1:0-14436 GCF_000710305.1 Buceros rhinoceros silvestris
ATATAACTGTATTTTATTTTTAATATTAAATATTTTTAAATTACAAGCATTTTCTTGAATCACACTATGCATGATAATCAATATACAGTAGAAATTACAATTTAAAAATGTACACAATTTAAAGACATTTTGACCTGAAATTTCATTAACTATGATATATTGCCATAAACCTCATACCTGTATTAAATTACAATAGGAAAACCTCATACCTATGATTTTGTTACATAGTTTCTCATTTACAAATAGAATTAAACATTCTATATACACACACATCAGTACCATTTATCATTTAAGTTACACCTACATCTGTGCAAGTTCAAACAATTTCATAAACAAAACTAACTGTAAGTCATATTCAAGTTTCTGAAAAACAGGCTGCTGGTATTACAAATACTTATTTTCAATAAGTTTATATGATGTTTGACCCTCCTCTAGATTTTTTCCAGTCCTGTACCAAAACCACTAATATACAAGGATATTTCTGCATGACTTAAAGCTGAAGGAATTTTGTTCACTCCATTCTTATTTAAGGCTATTTCTTATAAGGCTAATAGACTTGGATTCCACCTTCCACCACCTCCGACAAAAATAGCCACGTCACTAACACCTGACAACGCTGACATTTTAGCATAGCGCTTAATCACACAAAAAAGAAGTCTTTCTACCAACCAGCCTCCTCATGAAAAAGATTGAGTACTACATAAAAAACTGCTAAAAATACTGATAAAAAGAATGAGGCTTAAATGGCTTTCATTAGTGCATCGACAAGGATATGGGAAAACGCTCAATCCGCTCATTTCCGTGAAAACAGCCATTTCCGTAGATGCAGTTACACACACAACGCATCTGCAGCTCGGGGATTTGGGAGAGCACAGGTGCTCCCGTTAGAACTACACACGCTTCTCGCTACAAATCCTCGATTTTAAACCATCTTCCTCAGGTGGGAAAAAATCAGCTCTTTTAAGCAACTTTAGTAGCCAAATTGAGACAATGCCTTCATTATTCAAATTATCAAGGTATTCTACTAGAGAAGGAATTAAAACGTAACCAGTCCTCATAATAAACCATTGAAAATAGATACATGTACTTCTAGAACAAAAACCATGCTTCAGTAGCTAGTGCAAGAAATCACGGGTGATTTAATGAATGGGTTTTAACAAATCCCCTCATTAGAAGGTAACATGTTGGAACTACCGATTCATCTTCATTGTGCCACTGACTGCTAGGCAGATATTAAAATATTGCTAGTAGTTGATCAGATTTTTATTTATAAACTATAAATTTTTCCAGAAAAGACCTCCTATATTATTGCAAGCCAGCCTACTGCATTACTGAAATTAAAATTCATGTTTAAGTGAGGTGAGTCAACTTTCACGTATTTCTTTCTCATCGTTGTACAATTAAAAAGGCCATTACCTTGCTCAATATCATACACATTCCAGCTTGTTTTGGAAAAAATGCTCCTTTGGCAATTCACTAGGAATGAGTCCATTTAGACAAGGGGGCAAACTCACTTTCTATGGGAGAGTTTCTTTAAAGGTGGGTAAAGAATAAAAATATCTGATTTCCATCAAGCAAAGGAAATTCCTGACATACAAGATAAACATCTGATTTACCAGAATGATAAGAAAAAAACTGCACAACCAAACTGTAACACTCCGGAGTATACATTTTTTTTGAACCTTAGAACGCATTTTAAAATAAATGATTCAAAATTAAGGCTGAACTTCAGGTCTGATCGATTTTTCGCTACGTGAGGCCAGTAAGCCCACATACTCTTTGCAGACCATTATACAGTTTCGTTCTTACTGTGGTGAGAATTACAGAAGATAGGTAAGATACCTTAAATCTAGCTATATCAAGGAGTTCAATGTTGGAATTACGGGATTTCTAAGCAATAATCTGTGCAAAGTCTACTAACTACATTGTAAAATATTGAGAGTAGCGCACAGCTTCCTTGAACGCTCTACAGTATATACTGTAAGCCTGTGTTAAGAACTACTTGGCTTCGCCCCTTAAATCATGCTTTGGGGAAACTACAAGAAAAACTCCGTTCCTTGCTTCGTATTGAATAACTGTTCTGACTCTGAACCCAAGTGCCTCATCAGGAAAAGTTCTCAACAGTATGTTGGCAACTTCAAACAACATTGTAATTAAATCATTCCCTTTTGATCGGTATGGAAACCATTCTGGTTAAGGGCTAAATAATGCTGTGAAAAAAGCAATTAACTTATTCCTGTCATTAGAAAAAAAAAAGAAAATGCATATAGAGGTATACAAAACCAAACTTTAAACATCTGAAAATATCTAGTTCTCCCACCCTGGTGACTGGATGTGAACACAGAGCACTTGGACCACCATTATACTGAAGCCCTGCCAAAACAGCCACGAAAATACAAAGTACTTTGTATTTTAGCACATTTCTATTTTAGGACACTAAAATACAAAGCCAGGTAAACTGTTCCTATCAGTGTTCCCTACAGATCCACAGCCACATAAGGCATTCCAAGAGGTCAGGGATTTGTTTCTCAGCAGAGATCACTTTGGAGTAATAACTAAGGGTCTTGTCTTTCCCCAAACAGTTCAAAGGATCAGACTAGCTAAATGCATGGTAGAGTACAAAGGTTAAAAAACCCACATTGTTTTCCCTTCCCTACAGACAGCTTCAGAGCAATCTTCGCTACACTGCACCTTTTGGTCAATGCACATTTCCAGATGTCTTAAAATAGGTCTGACCTTACAAAGGGTGCAGAATTGGACATTATAACCATTAATCTAATTCTTTACTGTCATAACATCACTGAGAGGTAGATTTACCACAGGCCTCTGAATGGCAGCCGCAATCTGCAGTCAGCAGAATAGTGAGCTTCAAAACTGTACAGACTTGTACAGAATGTACACTGAAGGGCCAAGTGTGCCCAAATCCAGTCTACTGAAATTAGTCTTTTTATAAGATTCATAAATTCCACGGTTTTGTACAGCCAATTTTTCTTCTTCTCGTTCCAAGGCAGAAATTGTAGTAAAAACTGGAAGGCCCGTAATTATGATATAGACAGATGCTATTACAGATTAAGCAGTCAGTAAGATCCTATTCAGGGATTAAGAGACATCATCTCTTTCATCCAAAAATTTCAGAGTATATCATATATGCTTTTCCAGTTTCCTATAAAACATGAACACTATCAATCTATAACCATTATAATTTAGAAATGGTACTGAATGTAAGTCTTCAGCAAGTCTAACGTAACACTCAGAAGTTATGTACGTTTTACAAGTACCGTGCATAGCAAAGGCTACAAAAAGGACAAATTAAACTGGATAACTGGGCCAATTCAACTTGTCTTGTTTTCCGTGAAAGATTTCAGGTTTTGATTCTGTACATCGTCAGGAAATAAAGGAAGAGTAATCCATAGTGCAATTGTAATAAGCAAAGTAATATGTAGTGATATCTTTTTGAATAAATATGGCTCACTACTGATCAACTACCATTCATACAGTTTCAGCAACACAGCCACCTGCTGCACAGGACAGTGTACACAGTTCTACAACAGGGGTATGTTCAAATAGATAACGAACTACACAGAAAAATATAAAAAGAATATTATACAATCTCATACATAAACCAGACTGTAGTGTAATTGCTTTACTTGTTTAAGTTATCTGAAAAATACTTCAAGTACTTGAAAACAGCGGCAGAATCATCTTTCAATGAAGAGCAAAATTGCACTGATTTAAAAATACATTACAAAGTTAAATACACATTCAAATTAATGTCCTGATTTAACATTGCTTTCAGTGTTTACTTTCATTTCTTAGTACTTCTTGATTACCTGTGCTACTCCAGGAGGATCCCGAGTTTAGATAAAGAAGTTTCCGATACAAAGTCTGTGTGTTTTATGTATGCAGTCCGGGGAAGTTTTAATTCATTTAATCTTTTTCTCCATCTTCACTGCTTCCTATTAGTAGAGAAAAAGTCATAAGGTATAGTGAGATTCTTTTGCACAACCCTCACTTCTCTGTAAGATTCTCCCTAGAACTTGGCATTCTGCTGTTCCACACTTTCAAGTTCTGGTTAATCTTTCCCTTCAGCTCTCAACCTCTGTAAACATTCGGTACATTTATACACAGACATCTGCTTAAATCGCACAGTTCAATGTCACTGCTTAGGACATGTAAGGCAATGCAGGATCTCAAAACAATCTCTCTTATCTGTAAGTTACTAAGCAGCAGACATTATCTAATCGATAAGCACAACACAAGAACAATACAACACCGATTAAATATTACGGATTGCTGAGCCTCGCTAATGGTCAATGTCTATCACTAGGTATTTTCAAGGCTGCAACATTTTATCAAGATTAATAATATGCTGAACTGATTCAAGTCTGCCTATTTTTGCTTCTCATAACCATCAAAAATGTATCAAAGCTTAAAATAAAAAAAGGTTTTTGTTACAGACAAGAAAGCTGTAAACAAATACTGCTGACAGACTGTTTGGCTCTCCTAACAGAAACTATCCTACTCGCAGCTCTAGAGAACATAGTGCAGTTCTGGAGAGAATGTCAAGAACACACTTTCTAAAAAGCAGCATGAAAAGAAACTGAACTGTGAAATAAGCTTAGACAACATGGCAGAAACATCACGTTCCCAGAGTCCTCACCCTGTGCAGTGGAAACTGTGACTTACAACAGCGCAATGAGAATTATTCAACTGCAGCAGTGAGGCAGAAGAGCTTAAGGACTGCATAGATTTCACGTATGTAAAGACAGCACTGGGGTTTTTTTACCAGAAAAATTGTAAGCCTGTCCTGTGAATGTCCCTTAGAATATTCATACACAAGTTTGTAGCAACTTGGATGCAAATAATCCTATTTTGAATGGAAAGCCATGTCTTAACTAAAATACAAGACCTAGCCTTTATACTGTTAATTTAGAAATATATTTAAGTATTTAAAATAGAACAAGATATTTCATATCCATGGCATATCTTTGCACAGTTTTTCATCTGTAGTTTCAAAATAATGATTATAACTAAAACACTTACCTCCTTGCTCTATATCTGAATCTGTAAGATGCGTAAGAGAAAAGCTTGCCATGTTTGCTGGAGAGATAGAGAATCTGGAGTAGGGGGATGAATGTGACCAGTTCTGATCGAGAGTCCGGGAAGGCGGAGGTGGAGAGAAGTACTTTGATGACTGAAGAGGTGGTTTAGAACTAATAAGAGTATTAGCTGCCTTCGATATAAAGGATGGCTCTGGAGAAGAGAAGTCATCATCCCATTCAAAACCCCCACCTTGGGGGGGAGGAAAAAAAAAAAAAAGAGACACAAATCACGGTCATGCAGAGTCACGAACAGCTTTAATAGCAAGCCCCTGGAAGGTTGCATTAACCCAAAACAAGCTTGTAGCTTTTCTGTTTTAGCCCTGGGAGTCACAAAGCGCTGTCTCCCATAGTGCAGCTGCCTCTCAAAACACCCCAGACACATCACTATCGACAACACGTTACACCACAAGCTCCAGTAACCAGGAGCACTAGTGTCTAAGCCTGACTGAGGTGCACACTTAGAATGCAAAGTTGAAGCCAGTATGGTGAATTTACAAATGACGTACAATTTAAATGACACTTCATTAAAGACTATGTATAAAACAGCCTCAGCCCCTGCTGTGTATAAATATAGTCAAGTACCTTCTTCGTCTGTTGAGCTTTCTGAATTTGCAAATCTGTTTAGGTAACTAAAACTCGAAGATGGAACAGGAGTGCTGTGAGAGCCTTCCCCGTTCACGTCTGCGGCACGGTTTCCCAGCTCCTTAGTTGGCATTTCCTAAGGCAAACAAAATAGCTTATTTAACTCTCCTGTGCACACAATGTGTTCATGCCTATAGATGCAAGCGTTCCAAAAATTACAACCCTCCACTCCCACCAACCAATCTACTGTGGAATTAAGTGACCTGTAAACGCTTAGCACACAACAACACTTTCAGTTATAGATTAAGCATATGCTCATACTTTATTTCTGAAGAAAGTTGTATCCAATTTACACTAAAATGCATGCAGGAAATAACTATTTAAATATTAGTAGTGATATAAAAAAGGTTTCATGTTTCTAGGAACAAAGCTAAAACATCTTCCAACTGAAAACAGTTCCCTTATCAGCCTGATACAGGTAGGGGATTTTTCTCCTCAGTAAAGCCTTATCCCATCTCCCAGCTGGGGCGGGGGGGGAGGGGTGTATGTATTTTTTACCTCTTAATCATGCTTCAGGATAAAAAGACAGACTTCGCATGACCAGTATTGGAAGCCAACATTTTATCAGTTACTGTAATAAGAGTTCAACAACTAAGAGCAGTTTAAAACATGAGTAATTTTTTTCCTTCTCCTCTGACAAAAGGATTACTATTCTACAGACTGCCTAAGCACAAATACATCACCTACGTTTTCTATTCCAAAACATAATTATCTCAAATACTTATGTGCGTCATCGTAAGCAACATTTCCAAAGCCTGACAATGTGACTGTTCTTTTAAACTCACTGTACTAGTTCAGTTGCCATAATGTTAAAATACAATTCCCTCTGTATCAAGTTACAGAAGTTAAAAATTGATAAAGCACGTAAGGAAACAAAGGTAACCTTGAATTTTATAAGGAGATCAGTATTTCACTGAACTTGAATCGCCCTGGGTTAATAAAAAGTAGCGTTACCCTGTAAACACTGTTCTCATCTTTGATTATGGTTTAAGGCAAATTTACCTCACTGCTAATTAACGCGAGATTCAGAGCTAGGTTGCAGTTTGCAGTTTGGTTTTTTGTTTTGGTTTTTTTTTTTTCTTCCTTCCTTTTATAAAGGCGTTTGAACTTAATGTCCACAAACTCATTAAACAGATAATCTGCTTCTATAAAGCTACAACATCTGGTCTATAATGATACTATCTCACATATCTAATTAAATACAGCTTATAAACAGCTGTACAGCTTATCAGAAAGATGTCACTAAAAACTATGTTTTGTTGAGCACATGCACTCAAGTGTTCAAAGCAATGGAGATACAAGATTTGGCAACCAACCCTACCCAAAGCAAGATTCTCCTCCACTTCAAACTAGTGCTGCTATTCTACCAGGAGCACACAACCGCACCAAGCCAAGGAAAGCTTACCCACATCACAAACAAGATCTAACCCTGCCAAAACAAGAAAGGCGATCCTATAATAATGTCTCCACAATTATTAAGCTGTTCTGCCACAACTCATTTAAATAAACCCAAATCAGCAAAAACATCACTTGGTAATTAAAAAAAAGATACACACCTGATCAAACAAATAGACTGTCACATCATCAAAGAACGTTACAGCCTTTTTCTCATTTCTCCAGTGCTCGTGTTGCCTTTCATTAAGAGGTTTCGGAAGTTTCAACAAGCTTCTCAGATGTTTTCCATCATCCCTGTCAGTAAGTATCTCAGGTACTTGATGAACAGTTTCATCTTCACTGTCAGAACTCAGACTATGCATATGAAAAGTCCTCATGTCGTCCTCAGAATCACTGTTTTCATCTTCCTCATCTGCATCGTCACCATCTTCTAAATCAAGCATTCCAGAAACATCAAGTTTCCCAAGGTATTTTCCTTCAATATCTGGCTCTTTCAGTTTTTGCCCTTCAGTGTGGTAGAAGGACTTCTCACTGTTACTCAGATCTAAAGGGCTGTGTATGTTATGCACGGACTTTAAGTCTCTGTGTGAAAGAAGTTCTGAAGTATTAGTGCCAACACAAGAGACGGTTTTATGGGAAGTCTCAGATAGTTTGATTTCATCCCTTAGGTTACTTTCCATCGATATTTCCAGGGAATTCAGAGCTGCCTCAGCCCAATCATCCGGACAACCCTGCATCCTTACATCCACCTCTTGGATCTCTACGTTGTGATTTAGTTCTAGTTTTCCATTTTGATTATTGGTATCCTGGTAATTCCTTACATCATCATGCTTTTGCTGCCTCTCTTCAAAACTGTAATCCTCCTCAGTTTTCTTCTCTCCTCTATTTGAAGGAACACCACATGCAGTTTCTCTTGACAGATTTACAGTCTCTTCTGTTTTTTTATCTGGTTCAGAATCATTATCAGAGAAATAGGCAGAGTCTCTATACGAGTTTTGATTTCCACCCAGAAAAACCTTTGAGGTTACTTCGAGATTGCTGTTCACTGCATCTAAACAAGTTGCAGCTTCTGAAACAATTATGACTGGATTAGAAGGTAAAGCACTGACACTGCTCTCACTGACACCACAGAGCGTAGTATCGACACCGGAAGCATCCTCAGCAGTGATATGGGAAGTCCACTCTGGAGATTCCAGGTTCTCCGTTTCATATCCACTGTCAGCAGGTTTATCAGGTGGCAAAAGTTTCTGAGGACTTTGAGCCTGTAAAGATTCTAAAACCTCATTTACATCTAAGGAGTCCAAAGAATCCGGTGTCTCTAAGGCTAGTTCTGCGGTTTGTATAGGAGATGGGCTGTCTTCCAGAAGACTATCCTGACTTGTACAATCTGAAGTTGCAACAGAAATTAATGTCACCTCTTCTGGAACATCCTGACAGTTCTCAAAATTATTTGATGTTTCTTGTCTTTCCTCCAATAAACATTCATCTTTTTTTAATATGGGACACTTATCTTTCAAGTTTCTTTTCACACCTTCCTGATCACTAAAAGCTATTTCCTGTTTTATTTGTGCATCACACTCATCTGTTTCAACAGCAACACCGTAGTATGGATTATTTCCAGCATTATTATTTTTGGCATTATTGGATAGCTCTTCTTGACAGAGAATATCAACGTTACAGGACACGACTTCATTGACTTCTGCATTTAAAAGTTCTCCCTCATCCTTCAAATAAGAAAGATTTGCATGTTTATCACATGACTGACGTGCTGCAGATGGACTAGAGGATGCCTGCATGTCTACAGTAGTCCCAGACTGAGAATTTGGGTCTTTCTTCACTGTCACTGGGTTCAAATTTTCATCTTTCACTGTTCTAAGACTTTCACTTATTAAAGAAAAGACCTGGGCATTTTCAGCCAGCCCAGGCTCAGGCTCTACAGAGTTTCTATTTGAGGTTTCTAATAAACTTTTTAGAACATCTGGTTTTTGCCCAAAATCACTGCTGGTTTTGTTAGACAATAACCCTGTTAACAAGTTTTTCTCTTGAAGAAATAAGAAGTTATCAGAAAGTTCTTCTAAAGTTTCCAACTCAGACTGGTTAGAGATATTTTCACATAAGGAAACTGTTTCCTTTTCAGAAGCATGACTAGAATGCTCCTTCTCAGAAAGGCCTATTGCCTTTCTAGCATCTGCGGCTGAGTTTAAAACAGCTGGTTTAAAGTCTTTAGGAATATCACTTGTTTCAGCAAAACCAAGTATTTTTTTGTTTGTCAGTTCTTCTGATCTGTCAACGTCATTAAATATATTCTGGAAAGGACTTTCTGGACTACTAGCAGCAGGCAAAAATTCCTCTTTAGGATCTGTATTGTAGTGGAAGAAGTCCCCGTCAGTGCTAGATTCTTCAACATCAAGATCCCTGAGAACTGTAAAATGTGAACCTTTTTCTTGTGCAGCTTCTTGATGATCAACTTCTGTAGTTAGTACAACTGATTGGTTATCAAAGTTTATGCTGCAGCCACTTCCTTTTTCCTCTAACTGGATATAGTAGTCATTTCCAACAGACAGCTTGTGTGCATCAAAGACGGGTAACACCCCAGGGACAGCAAGTGATGTTTCTTGACCACTTCCATCCTGCGCGCCTGCCCCTTGCTCTGAAAGCGACCTCTCAAAAACCTCCACTGGAAAGAAAATACTTGTGTATGCCATTGCTTCGTCAGGATTCACAGGTCCACATTCATCAAAATGATCATGTTTAGCTGCCTCCCAGATATATTCAAAGCTGAGACCCTGGCTTGTTTCAGTTACAGTAAGAACTTCCTCCATCTCATGGCCAAGTCTATCTCCTGCAAAGTGGTCTAAGATTGGAAATGCAGAATTATTTGTTTCTCTGTTCGAGGTGTTTGGTTTAAGGGCATTCCACTGCTGTTCAAAATCAATCTCTGAGTCCCTTTGGCTTTGCATGCGAAGATAAGTTAGAAGTCTATGCACTTCTTCTGCTGTTGGTCTCTTTTCTGGAGGTAGCCAACAGAACTGTAGAACTTCATACCTATACAAGTAAGAACTATGTTTCAGTATGCTTCACACTGTAAAGGAATTTATAAAATTCAGATATCTAACAAGGTAAGGAGTAATAATATCACTGGCAGAAATGTCCATCTATAGGGTTTCCTTGCTAGGAGCATGACTCCTCACAGCAATTTCAATATACTTAAGAGAACTGAGTACTTTGAGAAAGTTCTTCAGCAGCTTTAAGAATAAATAAAACCATTTAAAGTTTACCATCTATCAGAGTATGGCTGCTCCAGACGTGGCTTGAAGAGTTTAACCTGCTTCTCCCTTATGACATGGGTTAGGACTTCCCGGTCAGAAAAGTCTGAATAAGGCTGAGCAGCATTCTCAAACAGCTCCCATAACGTGACACCCAGGGACCTGAAAAAGAACAGCAAACGACTGTGCATTCTAGGAACTATTTTAAAGTTGCCTTTAGAAAAAAAAGTAAGGATTATGCAAGGCAAAACTGGTAAGAAACAAATATCACTCTCCCATTGTCTCTGTAATAATTTCAGAACGTGTAAACTAATTTTGACAGAATGCTAGGAGCCTCAAGAATAAAGTTGCTTGAAGGCAATGACAATGAAGGCAACAAAATATAAGAGCCCTCAAATGACTCAATTATGAAAGAAACCCCTACACAGTCAAAAAATCCAAAAATGCCTATTTAGAGGAGCAAAATAAAAAAGCCTTACAGTTAGTCCAAGAGTAGGAAAAGCTTTCATCAGAAATTGCAGTTATAGGTCAAACCACTAGAAAACTAACCTTTGTTTCTGCTTTCATAAGATTACTTATTTTTAAGCTGCAGTGGTCAGAAGCCACCTCTTTGCTCAGTGCTGTGCATATTCCGTGTATAACACTGATCACATTTTCAGTGAGTAGGGTTGCTGATCTTTGAGCAACCTTTCCTTGCTCAAAATGCAGAGTAACTGACTCTGCATGTGTTACGGCAGAACAATTTAGACTGGAAGGGGTCTCTGGAAGTCACCTAGTCCAAACCCATCCAAAGCATCTTTGTCTAAAGGGCACTAAAATTCAAGTTGGAAACCTTAAGGCCCTGGCTGCTTGCAGTGCAGATGAACAGTACGATCTGAGGAAGTATCTGAAGGATACAAGGAAATCAGTATTTAGATAATTTCTATCTATCCCATCTGCCTTCTGCAATCCTACCTTTACATTAGCAAATAAAGCCTAGTTTACTATTTAATATCCTGTGAATATATAAACAGGAATTTAACCACAAGGTTTTCAGAAATGCTAGCCTAAGTCCCAGTTTCCATTATCCAAATTTCTTAGGACTTGAGCACTGAAACAGAACTTGGCAACTTCAAAAAGTTCATCTGCAAGATTTTCACCAGCCACTTTCTATAAGCTCTTTGGTAGCAGGGATAAGCAGTTAATTGCAGCTGTCAAATGCTGCAGCAAGAAATTAAGATGCTACTCTCAATTCTACCTTAGTTCTACCAATGAAACTTAACCAGTCTCTACCGGGATCAACTTATGTCATCCACAGATACCACATTACTAGAAAAATCGTTTGCTCTTTCCTGCCTTTATAAACATTTGAAGGCATTTGGCAAATACACAGTAATGGCTTTTATTAATATAAAACCTACTCTTCTGCTAAATAGTTTTTCTTAATCTATTAGGAACAGATTTCTAAGCATTTTTTCCAAAGCAAGATATAGTTTCAGCTTTGTAGAGATTAACCTACTGTACATGAAGAAATAAAGCAGTGCATCAGACCCATATTCAATTTCACTATAAATATTATTTACTCCTTTGTGCAACATTTGAAAGTGTGTTCACAAATCTCTCATTGAATTATTTTAAAGCCTACTACATACCATATGTTACTGTATTTATTTTGCTCTGCTGATAACAATCTGTCTTGAAAGCTTGTTACTAACTCAGGTGCAGTCCATCGGAGAGGAACAAGTTTATTCTCATCTGTCTCAATATAATCTTCCTAAATTATTGATAAAAGAAACAGAAAAAGAATGAACAAACATTGGATCAACTTCCAGAAATTATCAGTCCTTTCCTTAATACAGCTTTACACGATCCCTATGCAAAAAGGTACAATTAAAACAATTAATTCCAGTAATATTATAGAGGAAAGGCATTCACTGTTCACTGCACAGCAGAGAAACTGAATGCCAACTTCTTGTTTACGGTTTGGTACTCAGAAAACATTTCTAATTAATGCTGTGAATTTTTCACTGTATTGAAATATTTCAATACTTTGAACATTTTCATTAATTAATTTTTCCTTTCTTAAAACATTAAAATTAATTTGTTCATATTTTAGGACTACTGCAAATAGGGGCTAAAAAAGACAGATTTAACTAGAAGCTCCCCTCTACAAGCATAAACTCCACTCATCTCTAGAAAGATCATGTATCCTGTTACATGAGCTTGCTGCAGTTATTTGCCAGTTATACTTTGAAAGGTCATTACTCAAATCAAGGACAATCTAGTATCAGTTTATATTTAAAGTACGTTTGTTATAACCTTAGGCCCCAAACCCTTTGAAAGCAGTGGTACATGACTAGATTTACTTACCTTGTACCTACTGAATCCTATACCATAATCTCCCACTTTGACATTTAAATCGGATGTAAGAAAGCAATTCCGTAAGGCCAAGTCACTGGAAAAGCAAGCAAACAAATAATAAGTGCAAGCCAAGAAGTCCTCAATGCAAATTAAGACACGTGGGTTAACAGAAGTGGCACTTCTTCGAACAGTCAGACCACAGCTTAAAACATCAAACAAAAAGCCAACAAAATTAAAACAACCCGGCATTATGCCCAGTTATGGGTGACAGTGGCAAGCAGCGGGCCATGCAGCAGGCTGTAACGGGGGCCGAGCAGTCATACGAAACAGTAGTGCCCGGATTCGACACCTACACTATCCACACTTCAACGATCCTGCAGTCTGATCCCACAGCCCGAAATCCCGCTAGAGGCTGCAGCGAGCTAGGTGCGAGGAAGGTGCGCTCCTTCCTGACCTCTTTGGACATAGTTAAACCAGTGCCTGCACTCCAGAAGACCAACCCATAATGCAAACCCAGGCACAGAAACTGCAGGGATTAATTTCAGAAGTATTATTTTGATCCCAACTAAACGTTAAGGTAGTTCTCTCGCTGATTCCGCTCATCGTACTTTAGCACCTATACGGGATCAGTCGTTGGCTTGTATCTTGCTGGGATCCTGCCACAGTGCTACACAAACACTCGTCACTGAGAAAAAACACTGGTGGGGCCTCTCCTTACAGCAGACATTGGACAAGATTTGTTTTGTGGTCACAAGGATGGGATTGCCTTTAGGCCCTTCCACATTTTCAAAAGAAAGTCAATTTAGAGCCACACAACTGAGCAGAATTCTGTGTTCTGGAACCCAAAGAAAACTAAACATAGTGACAAGGCGATCGCGAGTAAAGATTTCATACAAAACCCCCCTGACTATTACACAGACCTGCATAAAAACGCTCAGAATGTAGGCACTTCTCTGGAGCAGCGTGCGACCTACGCACAGAATTTGTATACAATTGTTTCATTCCACCAACAGTCCGATGCTGTAGATTACTCAGGCTGTTCACGTGCTAGGGTAGAGTGACGTAGGCCCCTCTTGACCTCAACACCTCTCATTGCCTGTCTTGCATTTTGACTGCCACAAGCGAAGTCTATCAACAACTCAGAACATGATACTAAGCAACTAGTAATATCTTACACCTACAGTTACACTTCTCCAATTAACAAAACCATACACTAAACATGAACTGGAACTACAGATAGTCTTTGAAAAAGACCATCAGAAAAAGTTACGTATTTCATAGAAGTCCTTTATTAAAAAAATCAGAAAGCTCTTTAATATACACAGTAGTTTCCAGTTTCCACCACAACCCAGACCACAAGTCCTTATAGCCACCAGTGCTGCTGTAAAAGTACCGAGAAGTGGTTTTAGAAACCGCACCGTGCCAACTCAGAGATTTACGCCGGTTTAATGAAGCTGTATGCTTACTAGTGAACTGTAGCTGTGACAGTAAAGAGCTCGGCAGACTAATTTTGTAGATATTTTGCTCCTCAGTTTCACAGAAGTGTACCAGGCAGTTAAGTGCACTGGAAGAACTCTACTTGCTTCTGTGTGGCTCAAAAAAAAAAGTCTCTGAAGTACAAACAGAGCCACACAGTTCCCCTACTTCAAAGAAAGAAAAAAAAACCTTTTTCCTTTCCAGAGACATTGAAC
>NW_010425292.1:14532-26011 GCF_000710305.1 Buceros rhinoceros silvestris
ATGCCCCAAAGCTTTCCAACTTGTTTTATACTATTTAAATAAATATCCTGGAAGAAAAAAAAATACAATTTTGGCTGCTTGAATTTACCACTAACAACAAAATCACTGATGCTGGAGCTTTACCACTTACTCTGACAGCATCAGGATAGTGTTGCTAGAAGTAAACATTTATAGTGAGAATCTTGCAGATCCACAGCATAATTATTTATCAAGTTTAACTGTATTTCCTTGAAAACGTACTGTGAAGTTTAATGCCTACAGAGACACACTGCTGCAACACAAGAAACAGTGATCACTCAGTTTGACAGGTACAATTGCTACTACCTGCAAGTCACAGGTTAAAAGAACAGTTCTGCCCATCAGCCACCAGCTGAGTCCAGGCTTTGGAGTTTTCTCAGGGTTTTGCTGTTGTTTTACACCTGCACCCTTAAGACTCCAGTTGGATAGTTCAGCCGCTCCCTGAATACAAGGTCTCTGCATTCTCCAAGTAGTAAGGTGTGCACTGATAAGCATCCCTCCCCGCACAATAAAACAAAACAAATTTAACAAGGTTAATCAAACAGCTACGGCTCCTGGGTTGGCTTAGCAGGAGGTTGCGTTCCACGGGCTGCAAACCCAAGAGGCAGGCGGTCAGCATTCAGCCCAGTGGGAGCTGCACCACCACACCACTGCAGCTGAATTAGCACCTGCAGGAGCACTGCACCCTCGTGACTTAGGAGGTGTAGGTTTGATGGAATTTGTTAAACCACAATCTTCAGTACACACAGACTTTAATAAAACCATATACATGCATTTCAAAGTGCATCATAACTAAAAGCAATTTATCTGGAGAGCATACCTATGCACAAAATTATGTTTATGCATTACAGCAAGTCCGGCAGCAATCTCACACGCCATTCTCTGTAGCAGCATTATTTGTGACTCTCCTTTAATGTGTTCTTGCTCATTGCAGATGTAAGTTTTTAGATCACCCTGTAAAAGAAGTTGAAAATATTTATCAGCTGTGTATGTTGGTTGAATCTGAAAAATATTTAATAGAGAATCAACTAACCACGTTTACTTATTAACCACATTTGTGCTTAATAAAATCTCAAGTTTCCTGTCATATAATAATACCTTTTATTAAAAACCAAGAGTTCGAGGAGCTTCTGGTTTTAAGTAAGATGAGTTTTCAAGTGCTCCAAAATCAGTAAAGTTGACTGTCTGGAATTTGCAAGGGGATGGAAGGGAGAGACCAGAGAAAGGGTTTCAGACACTGCCAGCTCACCAGAGCTTTAGATATAAAATGCATGGTGGTACACCCCACTCCAGTTAAAGAACCCAGACGATGGCAGTGGTTTCACTGAGCCTGGGCAAGGCTGAGCAGCAGACACAACTAGTAAGACCACAGAAGCACTTCACAAATTACTAGAAAGAGAACAGCTTTGAAATAGAGGGGAAGTAACTGAAGGCTGTCCAACATTCAGGAAAGGGAGGACTATAGTAGGTGAACCCAAGTGAGGGAAGACAACAAGTTTCTCACGTCAGTACTGTTCCTACTCTCACAGCCGGACCTTTAGACTAGCACTGCTGCTTTCCTGTTATTTAAAATACAGACTTTCTGTAAGTTAGCAAATTGTTTCAGAGGCTATTTTTGTATTGAGGCTGCACAACATACTACATCACAACTTTTTCACCAGTGTAACATTCTGGGCTCTTCATGCCCATCGTCTGTATAAATCTTGGCCCAGGAAGGAGACTGAAGGCAAGTCTTGGCACTGACCAGACAAGAAGGCAGCCGTCGCACTGGCTAAAAAGCCCTCTGATGTTCAGAAAAGGCTGAAGATCACTGAACTTCCTGTTCCTCTGGTGCTCGTGTGCACTATGGAGCTATAACTGAAGCACCTATTTCCTCCTTGTCATGGTTAACTGAGGCTGACAATTTACAATTCTACTAGTTCAAGCAGTAGATGTCTGTGTGCTGCATTAAAATCTAAGAGCACAGTGACAGCTGAGGTGACAGTCACAAACTTGTGTTATATTTAATAAAATAAGCAATGGGACAGTCTACTTAAAAAGCAGACACTACACCTATGTAAAACAACTTCATTTTAATCTTTTTAAACATTAATAGATTCTACAGTACACACAAGCAGCTATTCTAATCTTCCTCTGCTTCACGGGTTCTACTTACGCTGTAAGTAGCTGTACCACCTTGTGAGAAAGCATCTAACTTGTACTCTAGTAAATGTTTGCAGAAGCCTTCATTACATTCTCTTTATCCTGTTTTTAGCTACCAATTAAGTAACATTTACATATTTGCATCCTACAGAATTACTTTTTAAAAAATGTTTCCCGAAAGACTCTGACTTACAGCTTTAATATCACACTGGCTCATGTATATATACATAAACATTTATATATAACACACTCCCCCACACTTCCTACCTTGCCAGAGCAGATTTACTAGAACAGAGTTCCAAAGAACTACGAAATTAACAGTGTCCATAACACACGCAGATTCCCAACTGCACAGCTGAACGACTGTAAGCGCAAAATCCTGAGCGAACTGACTCTAGATGGCAGCAAGCGCATGAAGAAAGACAAACTCTCCCACACTGTCATTCATTAAAACAGCAACTGGTTACTCAGAGCCTGCCTCAGGTGGATTAAGTTCCTAGGAAGCCTGAAATGCACCAGGGAATTACTTTTTAATTTGAATGCACTAGTAACAGCCGTGCTGCGTGGTATCCCTGTGTGGCATAAACAATTCATGCAGGCACACATTTTTGTAGGAAATATAACTTTTTTTAAATCCAGCACCTTGAAACATACTGGTTCTATTTTCCCATTCTTTTCTAAGTCAGAGACTCACAACATTTCACCATGAGAGGGCTGAGGGAACTGGGCTCATTTTACCTACGGAAAGGAAGACTTTGGGAGCAGCTGACGGCAGCTGTCCAGCACTTATGAACTCGCTACAGACCGAGCCAGGCTTCACAGAAACACGAGAAGTTCAGACTGAGTATAAGGAAGACTGTTCCCCACATGAGGACACTGGAGTAGAAGTGCAGGTAGCCCAGAGACACTGTGCAGTTTCCATCCTTGGATGTTTCCAGGATCCAACTGGACAAAGTCATGAGAAATCTGCTCTGACCTCAGGTTGACAATGCTTTGAGCAGGAGGTTGCATGGGGACCTGAGTTCCTTGCTAGCCTGAGTTATTCTATGATGCTTCCCTGACTACAAGCAGACAGTGGCAATTTATCAATACCAGTCCCATGGAGCCACAAAATAGCCCTTTATCAGACAGACTTTTTAAACACAGTGAATATCAAAAGTTAGACATACCCAGAAATACAGTTCTGCAAAATTCAATACACAGCTAAATATAAAAAGCTCAACAATCCAATCATGCTTGGGGAAAGCTCCACTCTCCACCTTCTTCTGTCACTCTGCCTCTTCCTTCCTCTTCTGGAACTAAAGTTTGTCTTTCCTCCCATCCTTCCCAGTTCTAGCCAGGATCAGTTTAGATGTCTTGGTAAGGAAGTCTTAAGACGCTTTTTCTCCGTAACCGCCAGAAGCCGGGGGCATGTTTACATACAGTACTTCAGTAGTTTTCTTGATTTTGCCAATTCCCCATTTGGTTCATACGAACACCCAAACAAATAGCTGACATGAGTTTTTAAACCAGTGGGTACTAATGATAGGGTTTTAAAAGTGTGGAGGTTACCAAATTGTGTCTACTGAACACTTTCTACCAAGTGGAAAGCCTCCTGCCAAGTCACACAACACCACGTAATTGCCCCTTTTGAAGTTTAGACAACTAAAAGCACCACCCAGGCCTCCCCACTCCCCACGCTGTTTTGCAATGTAAGCACCTGCAGTCACTACCATTAAAATGCCTGATACTGGTGTGTGATATAGAGCTCCTACACCATCAAAAGGTTGGTTAGACATATGTAGGTTTGAGAAATATTAAACAATTGAGGGCTCAGAGAGTCTTTGAACTCAAGAGACATGATTTAAGTTGTAATGAATTGTCATATACCCCCCTTTAAGCCACACGGCACTGATTCCTATTTGCCTCATATCGATATTGAGTAGGATTATTAAACAGATTTTTTTTGAACTCTTCAGAAGTTTTCATTGCAAAAAGATTTTTTTTTTATTTGAAGATGTTTTCAAATGGCAATAATTAGAAAAAGCCTGAACAAAAGAACTAACCACTGCAGGAAGGCCCCTTCCACTAACAGCAACATCCCTAGAGCAAGCTACAGGGCATTCTAGGCAAACTCTGCATCCTGCTGATCTCATCTGCTCAGGGAATTGCAAGACTTTAAGAATTTCTGTAAAAAATTCATAGGCAAATCAGCCTCACAATATACACGCTACTTCCACATTTGAATAACTTTACTCATAAATTAAGTCAATCCATTAGAGGATTTGCTGCGCTGACAAAATGCTGGCCACACATGGCTGAGTAATATATTAAAGTTAATAAGCCAGCTACCACTATTTTTAACCTGGCATCATCCTACAGTGTTTCACAGTGAACAGTTAACTATTCATAGCAGACTGCACCAACATAGTAAGCAAACTAATATGGGAAGAGGGCTGTAAGAACCTACTGAGCATTTCTTTTATGTTTACCATTTAAACAATTTTAAACACAGGCAAAGGAAAATTAGGATTTAAAAGCTTAAATCACTTAAGTGCAAGAGAAATGTCTTGCTTCTTGCCCAGCTCTGCAAAGCAAGGGACATTGAGGAACTTGGATTACATGATAAAATAGGCTAAATGTTAGCAAACGCTGTTACTGCATATACGACCAACCAACTCAGAGTAACAGAAATGGGTAAGTAGTTTATACGGCCAAACGAGCAAGCTAGCCTGCATGACATTCAGCACTGCTACCACAACACTTAGCTCTGGCACCACTGCACTGCAGTTTCCAGTGCCTCTGATCGAGACCTTTCAACACCAAGGAGCCTGGGAACTGGTACTCCAACAGGGCTGCCCCAGTACCCAAGACAAGGTCAAGGGACCCTTAAAAGGCTACAAACCCTAGTAAGAAGATGCAAAAGGGGGACGCTCTGTGACAGGCTATGAATTTGAAGGAATGTGAAGAAAATTACTGTACTCTCCAGACTGCATTGTTCAGTAGAACAGCCGTGGTTTTTATTATTTAATATGCCACGCTCACAACACCAGGTCTACATTGCTGAAAGAGCCTCACGGAATCTCGTCAACTGAAGGCATTTAAATTGCCTATCCAACACAGTTGACGTATTTGCCAGACTTTTTCTTGAGCAAATTCTTAATAACATAAGTACAGGGATTAAAAAAGTTTATCCTTTATTGTACAAACACATACAACACCACTAACACAAGGTAAAGAGCTTTAGCATAGCATTATACTACTGCTAGGAAAAGAGCAACGTTTCTCATCCTTCCCATTTGAACAATATATAGTCACCACACACTAGGACCTTTAGTCAACCACTTCAACTATGTCTGTCCCTACGGTCTTTCTGCTGAAGCATCAGACTCTTGCGTGTTTTGGAAGTAGCTCCATATTCCCCGATTTACCCAATTTCAGAAAAATTACAAGAAAAGCTATCAGCTTTCAAGATCGTTACTAGAAGCTTGAAAAATCCAAACTGCCATCCCAGCCACTATGATAAAAAGCAGCTTCTAGAATATCAGTCTACTAACACTCCACTAGAAACCTGTCTACTAAAAGAAAAAAGCTATCTAGCCATACCTTCTATGCCAAATGGTGCTGTCTGGCCTCCTTCACATTCCTCCCTTCTTCACGTCTCTCCTCAACCCTCACTCCAATATTGCTCCCTCCCACACTAGGCCTGGGGACTACAACAAGAATTAGTGACAAACAGTGATGCTGAGTTAACTTACTGCACTGCTCTTCATCTCTGCATAAACCTGCTCCAGTGAACACTCGCTGTTTGGTCTGCCTAGCTGCTGCGTGTCTGTGCGCTCTGTGAATAACACACTACCCTGTTTAGCAGATACTCCGCTCCACCAAGTCAGAACTCTTTCATATTCTTGCAGTATGAAAGTCATGTTTAACTCACTATAATATATAATTTTTTAAAAACAACTTTTAGTTCACTTGGAATAGAGATCAGCACAGACATTTATTTTCCATTCCAAAGAAATTCCCTAGCTACATCTGAATTTATAGAAGTATCACTTCGGCTGTCAAGCTTACTGCCTCCAGTTAAAGTGAAAATCTATTTTATCCCCTTAAGTAAAATCCTTTCCAGATTACTCTGCAGGATCATGACAATTTCTAGTATTAATCATCAGGTATCAAACAAGTATATTATTTTTTTTCCTGTTCGCCTAAAGTAGGGCAATCTTTAAAAGTTACTCCATCTTCAAATTCGAAGTTGGCTTAACTAGCATAACTGTTTAAAACATGGCAGCAATTAATTCTGATTACATATTTGGATATTTATCTGTCAGACTCTAAAATACAACTCTTTTTCAAGGGTCCTTTATAAAGAACCTCCAATTTGAGTAGCAGGTTTAAAATCAGTAAGAAGTATTCCATTTCCACATACCGAAAAACAGTAAACACCATTATCTGGTGAACCGTAGGCACCTACTTTCAATTCTTAGCAAAAAATGAACATTTCATTTTGATCAGTCACTTAAGTTCAGGTGTTTCTTCCATTTAGAAAAGAATTATTTTATCAGCCCTTCTGCCTCATTTATTTACCACAGCTAATAAATTTGAAGAGCAGTAGTGAAAAATAGTTGTTTAAGGTCACAGATTAACTGACATTTCTCAAGAAAACACAGAAGTTCACATTAGCTTTTATTTAAATTGCTTGAGGCAACTGATGCAATTAGAACCATATTTAAGCACCTGAGTTTAAAGGAAAATTCTGCAGCAAACCGATACAAAAGGATCTTGCTGAATTTTATAAATGCAAACTATCTTTACTTCTGAAAAACTTATTTCCTAGTAACACGTGTGCACTTCTGAGTTCGTTTCTGTCTTGACAGTGTTCAAGGAACTCTGCTTTAACTGATACCTAGACCACAAAGTTTAAAAGCAGATGCTGAGCCGGTGTTCAGCCAGCCACCTGGAGTTCCGGGTTTGGTTAGTTTTAACAGCTTGGTATGCTGTAATAAAGCAATTCAAGTCTTTCCAGACCACGGATCCATCACCACATCTGTCTCATAAGTGTACTGGGCACAGTCCGGTTTCTATACGTGCATACCACCCCCTTTCTCCCAACATTCATGTAAATTCCAAGACATGCCCAGGAATGCTGTGGCTGAGCAAGGTTTTGTACAACTACCCTCCCCATCTTCAGCAGCCCTCATGGCACAAAGAGCCGAGCAGAAAGCAGTGAGAACACCCTTCACTGCGCTCTTAGCATTTCTTGTGGTGTTCAGGAATCATAAGGCAGCAGCTGATTGGGGGAGGAAGGGAAAGACAGGAGGAATAAGAGTAGAGAAAATACGTCACAGTAACAGAAAGGATCAGGAGAAGAACAGGATGATACTGAAAATTCTAGCTATTAGAATACACTCACTACTGACTCTGGAAATGAGCCCATCATTGTGGTTTAGTGCAAAGCTGCACAGCATGGATAAAATAGGGGCACTCTGGAGGTGGGGAGAAAATTTTCTGCTTCCTCAATTAACATTTTCATTGAAATGTTAATAAAAGCACATTAAGGTTGCACAGATAGAACTCAGGATGTGATTGTAAGCATGTGCATCTGACACTTGTCTGCAATAAAAAGCCTCCTTCTATGACCTCCTTTTCCCTCCAAGCTCCTTGTTACATGACATAGACACATGGAAAGAGACTAGTAATTCCATTATCACAGAAAGGACATTTTCCTCATCATAACATTCCAAAAGCACCCAGAACTTATATGATGAACTGAAAAGAATATAAACAAAACATTAGACTTGCGGTTTATCTCTAAACCAAAAAAAATCTGTCTTCTGAGATTCTGGTTATTCAAAAAGCTTCCCAGAAAGAGAAAGAATAATTTCATGAGTGAAGGGCAGTAAATACACTACGTATCACGTACGTCAATGGAAAAACAACTGCAGCCGTTTGTACGAGTGTACTTACCAAGTCACAGAATTCAAAAACTAAGAGATAAGGAATGGCTTCCACACACTGCCCAATACACTGGAGAACATTTGGATGCTGAAGAATGCTGGAGTGAAAAAAAAAAGATCTCATTATACGCTATTTGCAGTGTAACGCACCACACCGAACTCCCCACCAGAAGTTTCAAGACATAACACTGGCATGAACAGAAGGTGCAAGTATCCAAAGCCACAGATTGCATTTACACCACTACAACTCCTTTGTATTGCTGCAGCACGTCATTGATAGCAGCTGAAACTCAGAGGATCTCAAAACTGCAAAAGCCAGCACTGCCCCAAGAAAGTCACACCCATCCTCCCACCACTCCTTATACCAAAAATACGGGCATACAACTGGTCCATGAACTACACCAAGGAACTGATCTGGCTAAAAGCTAAATCTTGCTTCAGCCAGGTTAGTTTCAAGCCAGATCAGTTACTTTTTCAAAATTGCTTCAAAACCACTTGTGCCAATGCAGCAGAAGGCATGAGATTTCTTCTTCTGACAACTGCCAACAATTAAAGCCTAAATGCAATTATAACTAGGACACTAAAAAGCATTAAGAATAGAAAGCTCTCTATAACCACACTCACTTGTAGCATATTCAGGCAAGGTAAAGCACGCTACGAGGTATGTCTAGTGAGCTATGACACACCTCTTTTCCAGTCATCTAAAAAACCATTCACTTGTGAGAGTTAGCTCTTCAGAGAATGCTCACTATTCCCAAAACATGGGAAGAGAAATTACACTCCCTCTAATACACTAAATTCCTTCCTAGTATACAAAGACTCAACCCCCTGGAGCAATTATCCTCCAAGCATAACACAAGAGGAAAACAATCCTCGTCTTCAGTCAGATCAATGATTTCTCAGCTGCAGAGTACTATGGACTGAAGTTAATGTAATTCTGGGTTTGGATTTTTTCTGCACAAGCCTCCTTTCAAGGCATCTAAACAAAGTTATATTTTCATCACCATGCTGCATTTAATTTTTTGTAAAAGGGAACTTCGAATAAATTAATGTATAGTTGACAACATCCAAAGTGTTGCCAGTTCCCCTCGTTCTAACAGGAAAGCTAGGCACAGGAGTTAAACCTCAGTTCTCAGAGGCAAGCAATCAGGCATAAGGTTAGTTTGCAATCTCAGGAGCTTGTTCTAAACAGCTGTAGAAGACAATCTGATAAACCAAACCACGTGTGTTTTCCACAGTAACTACCAACCGCATTTAAGCAAAGAATTTATAAACTCAATTTTTGCTCACTTTGGATTAACTGTATTTCACTTTTTAAAGACAAGCATTTCAGCAAGTAGGGACAGTAACAGTGAACAAAAGAAACGTCCATAATTCAGATGCAGTAGCATGGAATTGTATAAGTTAACCAAAACGTGAATCTTTACTTACTAATATGGTTCTCCATTTCTTAAAAACTGTTCTTGCTCCTTGGGACCCGCACTTGCCTTCAGCTCCTTCACGATCACCCTTGCTACACTAGAGCCTGTGTAGATCTCTCCAAGCAGAACCTGAAAAAAGATAACCATTGTGTCTAATCAGAGGGAAAAAAATTGGGAGTTTCCTTGCAAAGAAAAACAAGAGCTAAAAACATGCTGAAAAAAAGATTTTCTGGCTTTTTTGTCAACACATACAGAGCTTTGAGAATTAAACACTCAATACTTAATAAATCTTGTCAACTGATCTAGACATCAACTTTCAGAGAACATATTTTCTGTTGAAGAACGCTTAAGATTTTCTCCTAGAAAGAATTGGTAATAACAGAAATTCAAATCCACAGAAGTGGAATGTCTACCTAGTACCTCTGGTAAGAAACTAGATGCAAATTAAAGAAGCTGTGATTACAGCTAAAAAGTGCGTGCAAGGAAACATCTAATTTCAGATTCCATTTTTCTGACACTTTTTATTTTTTAAGGACCATATTAAAAGGAAATACAGTAGCCTGGTCAGGCAGAAGTAAGACTCAAACTGCCGTACAATATTAAAAGGACTTCTCACCTTTCCAAACCAACCATTTCCAATTTCCTGGATGTAGTTTAGACTCTGACGTGCAACATGAGACTTTGATCCATCTGTCACACACAACAAAACAAACGTATCAAACCACTCAGATGACCAAAGTTATCAACTGTCAAGGAAATACTTAAGCTCCTACAATATTTATCGCCGATTATGTGCATACATTGACCAAACAAGTCCAGTTAGACACACGTAAAGGTAATGTTGTCACAATAGCACTCAAGTGAAACTTTTCTCAACTCTAGCTTCTAAACCACACTAGAATACACCCCCTACAAAAATACAGCTCTTCTCCTTCTGATATGTAAACTTCTAAATTAACACATTCAGTAGAAAAGGAAAAAGGCCGAGTTCTAATTCCAATATAAAAGTGTATCATACCCTGTAGCTGGGTAGAGCAAATAACCTACTTAAGTTTCCTATGTAAATAGAAGTAGAAAACCCAAGACAACACTCATTCCTTGTACATCTTAACATTTATAGTTACAGAGAGAGTTACCATTTTAAGAGAAAGGGTTTGACTGCTTTATTCTTCAGCCCAACTGCCCTACTTATTGCTACCATCTGGAAAGAGGACATCTTCTGACTAAAAATACTTCCTGTAAAGAGCCCAGAGAAGGGAAGGATAGAAAACAAGACCCAGATCTTGGCAGAGGATGGACAGTAACAATTGCAGGCTTGGTACTATAGAAGAGATTCAGCAGTGTTTATCCCTCTGTAGCTTAATTGGTTGGGAACACTCACAGATGTACACAAAAACTTTCCATCATTACTGCTTGTCTGACTGAGAATTCTAGCCCACGCTTATTTCCAGAAACCACATTTACACCAGTATTCTTTCACTGGAACAGCTACAGTGGTATAATACACTGCCAATGCACTCCTAAGCACAGAGAAGGCGGTATCAGTACAACCCCATTTTTACCACGGTACCTTACTCAAGCACACCACCTTACTTCTGGCAAAATAGCTTCTAGTGACAGGAAGTATAGTTTTAACAATTATGGCAACATAGAAGAGCTGACATAGAATTTTTCACAATTTTTCCCTCTCATTAAAGCACTGAGGAATAACATTTCTTTTGCATTAAAGGCACACTGACAGTTTCCTGAAATTTGTAGGTACAGGAATTTTACTAGAAGCTTCCCTGAACACCTAATGACTAAGCACTACAAGCAATGTATGTAAAAATTGTATGTGAAGCAGTATGAGAACAACTACTTTATGTTAAATTGTGCTTCTAATATTCAAGATGCTTAAGTTTCCTTTGACAAAAACTGTATTTTAAAGAATACATTCCAAGAAAACCTTTCACATAGGGAAAG